>NW_007253920.1:428928-447623 GCF_000164805.1 Carlito syrichta
CGCACTCCCAGGGAAGGCTCGCGGACCCACCAGGGCGCACGACACCCGACAGGCGCGCCCCGCGGGGCTGACTCGTTGCCTCCGGGCCATCCCCTCGCTCACTCGTTCATTGGGACGCCCAGAGAAGCCCTTTCGCGGAGGACCCGCGCACGCCACCGACGGACGGACGCGGCCTGGCATGCTCGTCCCCGGGCGTGCACACCGACTCCCATACGCACACACGCCCTCTGCCACTCCCCGCAGATGAAACTTCTTTCCGGAGTGGGCGCTCCGCAGGGATCGGGCCCCCCAAGCCGAGCTTAGGTCCGTCCACAGCTTCAGTGCGCCTCGCGGTTTCCTGGCCCCGGCTTCCGCGGCATGGTGGGGATAGGAGCCCGCCGCACCGCAGACTCAAGGATTCCGTGGGCTCCTGGGCGGACCCGACACCCGCGGCTGCGGCCCGGTGATGCTGGGGCACCCAGGCGGCGGGTGCGCCCTGGGGTCCGCCAGTTCGATGACTGTCACGCATCAGCTGCCGGCAGGGGGCGCTGTTGTAATGCCTGGCTTGCCGGTTCTGCGATCTGGGCGCAGAAAGGTCGTGGTTCCCAAGGCCGGCGCTCAGCAAAGGCTCCCAGGACAGGCTCGTGCAAGCTGATTTCGTTCTCAAAAGACTGCTCAACCTAAAATTCCCCTGTGCTGACTATCCAGTGTGTCCTCACACTTCCAAAATAAAAGCCACCCTGCAACAGGCCTGCGGGCCACTCCGGGCCTAAGCATAGCCAGTGCTAGGGAGATGTGCCTGGATCAATTATTAAGGTAATTAATATATTAATAAATAGATTTGGGCCCAGCAAATCAGAACCTGGCACAATCCCCAACCAAGAGCAAATCCAGAGCACATCTGCATTTTATATTTGGACTCTCCTTAGCTGGGAAAACAAACTGCTGGGGCAAAAACTAGCCTGGTTTTATTTGGTGAACAAAATCGATTTCCAGATTGAGATGTCCTTCAAGGCCAGAACTAGGGAAAAGAGAATGAGATGTTTGCCTCCATTGCAAAATTAAAGGGGTGCCAAAAATCTCAGGAATCCAGATTGATCTTTTAATATATTTTTAATGATAAAATGAATGCTAAAACTAACCCAGGATGATCAAAATAAATTATCTAAACTTTAAATAACAGGGTCAGGAATAAGATGAGGTGACAGAGGCAGCCTTATGCCTTGTTTTCATTAACAAATGGCTGCCTTCTCACTGTCCTCACATAGCAGAAAGAGAAAAAATTCATAAACTTGTTGGTTTCGCTTATGGGGGTACTAATCCCATCACGAGGCCCCATTCTCATCTAAACCTATTTGCCTCTCAAAGGCCCATCTCCAAACACCATCACCCTGGGAATTAAGGCTTCAACATATGGATTTAGAGGGAACACAATTTAATCCATAGCAATTGCATTTATTTATCTTGATTTCTGTGGTGGTCAGTGTTCTCCAGAGAAAACAGACCAACTATAAACGAGGGGGGACACAAAAAAACCAGAATTGCCTTTTTGGACAGCACACCTTTGTAGTACACTTGGAATCTGTTCCTCCAGATCAAATGGTCAACCAAAGTTTTTATCTGGAAGTTTTGAGAAGGTTGTGTCACAGTTTGTGGAAGAAGTGTCCCGAGATGTGGCAAACGGGTGACTGGCTCTTCCACCATAACAATGCACCTGCCCACACCACTGACCGTTCAGCAGTTTTTGACCAGAAATAACATGACCCCCATGCCCCAAACAATCTCACCTGAATGACTTTTTTTTTTTCCCAAATGAAAATGTTCTCACAAGGTAACATTCTGCCAATGTGGAAGAAAGAGGTGAAACAAAAAACAGCAGAAGCACTAAAAGGCATCCAAATTGACAAACTCAAAAACTGTTTTGATCAGTGGAAAAGGCATCTCAACAAAGGTGTATTACATCAAACAGAGAGTACTTTGAAGGTGACTGAAGTTTAAACATGTAAGAATAAATACACATTTTTTAATAAATAAATTCTGAGTTTTGGGGGTACCCCCTTGTAGTTCAGGGAGATTATTATCTGCTCAAGGACAATAAATGAGTGGTAAAGCCAAGACTCAAATCCAGTTGCATTAGACCCCAAAGTCATAATCTTCTATCTCAGTCAGAGTCAATTTATATAGGAAATCCTCTTATATGTACCTCTGTAATGAGCTTTTGGGTACAGTGGGAAGTTTCCCCTCTCATATATATGTATGTATATAATTTATTGTATGTATTTTATACATGTTATAAGGTATTGGCTCACACAATTATTTGAGAAGTCCCACAATCTTCCTTCCTTGGAGAGTCAACACATTTGCCCATTTCTTGACGGGTGATTTACACGAACAACCTGCCCACACTGCACTGAGTGTTCAGCGGTTTTTTTTTACCAAAACTACCATGGCCCACCCTCCATATTCACCCAGTCTCACCCCAAGCAACTTTTTTTTTTTGCTTCCCCAAATGAAAAAAGTCCTCAAAGGGAAACATTTTGTCAGTGTAAAAAAAGTGAAACAAAAAACTGCAGAAGCACTAAAAAAGACATCAATATCGATGAGTTCAAAAACTGTTTTGAGCAGTGGAAAAAGTGTCCTAATAGGTGTATCACATCAAAGAGTACTTTGAAGGTGACTGAAGTTTAAACATGTAAGAATAAATACACTTTTAAAAATAAATTCTAGGTTTTTTGGGGTCCCCCCTCATAAGATTTTTAATATGTCTCAAAGTAAGTTGCATTCAACGGGACACTTTGCCCCTAAACCCTTTAGGGTCATTAACTAGAGTTCAATATTTGCTTACTAGCCTCTTTTGAGGAAAACTTTCCAGTACAATGAAATGTATAAATTTTAAGTGAACAATTTGATGAGTTTTGACAAATGCATATGCCTAGGAAACATAAACCTCTAGCAAGATACAGATGTTATCATTATACCAAAAAGTTGTTTCATGCCCCTTTCCATCAAACCCTGCTCTCAATATCTACCCCCCCATACCTACCCCCTTCCCCAAAGGCAACTACCGTTTTCAATTTTTTGAATTATAGTTTACTTGAGCTAATTCCAGAATTAGAATAGACGGACTTACACAGTTTGTAGTCTTTGGGATACGAATTCTTTCACTGAGCATTATGTTCTTGAGATTCACCCATGTTGCATCGTGTGCCAGCGGGTTTTCCTTCTTTTGGTTGCTGAGTAGTATTCCATTGTGTGAATAAACCGCACTTATTTATTGCTTCTCCAGTTGATGGACACCTGGTTTGCATCCAGTTTTTGGCTTTTTTAATTTAAGCTGCTCTGAATTTCAGAGATGTTTTATTTTACATTTTTTATTATAAGTGAGACTGTGAATTGTCATCCCATTGTAATTCGTCTTTCATGAATTATGGATTTACTCGTGGCCTTTGTTCAGTAATTTCTTGGAATTTCAAAAGTTTTCTTACACATTTTAAAAGCTCTTTAAGAGTAGAGTTATTACCTCCATAACTATCTTACTTGTAATTCAATATTTAGCTATTTTTTATAACTTTTATTTGGGTAGTAATGGCTACTTCTCAAAATTTAATCATAAAATAGAGGTTCCATTTATAATATGTCCTAAAATAATCTGAGAGGATTAATTATATGTATTTTAAACAAAATCTTGTTCTCTTTGGAAATTAACTACTACTGCTGCCAGAATATGCACATACATTCACACAAAACTTTATAGCTGAGAGCATATTACAAAGTTCTGGAATTGAATAATATATCATGTAGTCAAAATGCATTTTTTTCAAAGTTTTCATTTGATCTAGGATAGTAGTTACAGTGAACCTGTATTTCAGAGCTTAGGTTGAAATACTGCTTTTGGATCAATCTATGTGTGAGCAAGACAATATTTTTTTAAGCTTGACCCTTCCTCTGTGTTGGCAGAGTTTGAAGACATCTAATTAACCAGAGTGTTCCAAACTGCAATGAGATTATGGTTTTCAAAGGAGCGAGCCAAAAATCTTATGTCAAAAGGGCTATTAAGAAAGTAAAAAGGAAATAAAATCATACCTAGCCTGCTCTGTAATAGGATATTATCAGAGAATTATGACACATATCTTCGGGGGGAGGGCCGTCAAATCCAGGTAGCAGGATACCCAGATGGGGATTCTGCTTAGTGATTTGGCAGTGATCTAGCAATTCTACATTTGGAAATCTACAATGGAAAAATTATTTCAACATAGAGCATCCTGTATGAAGGAAGATGTTCATTAAAACACTATTTGTATAGCTTTACCACAAGCAAGCACAGGGAAGTTTTGAAAGTTTAACTATAAACCTAATTGTAAGATTGTATTCTAAAGATATCAACACATAAGTATGGACTGGGTACAGTGGTTCATGCCTGAAATTCTAGCATGTTGAGAGGTCAAGGCGGGAGGATTACTTGAGCCCAGGAGGGTGAGACCAGCCTGGGCAACATAGCAAGACTTTGTCTCTACAAAACATTTTAAAAATTAGTCAGGCATGGTGGTGTGTGCATGCAGTCCCAGCTATTTGGGAGGCAGAAGCAGAAGGATCACCTGAGTCAAGGAGGTTGAGGCTATGGTGATTGTGCCACTGCACTCCAGCTTGAGCGAGAGTGAGACCTCGACTCAAAAAAGAATTGTTTTCAGTTCAGAGGCAAAGGCCAGATGGCTCTCTTATTGTGTTTTCTGAGGGCCCTGATCTGTAAAATCAGGGAGAGAGCTGCTTGAGGCATCCCCACTAAACTGACAAGCCACTACTGTGTGGCCTCCTTTTTTCATCATCAGGGTATTAGGGTTCCCAGAGGACATTTTCTAGGTCACTGAAATTAACTCTTCAAGTGGTAGGAGTTTTTTCATTCTGTTTTAGAAACTTAGCCAAATCTTTTGAAAATACTACACACTTCCTCTGCACTCTTAAATTAGAATATGCTTAAAACAACTTTAATTTTCTTTGATGAGGATTCATTTAAGGAGAACATGAATTAAGGTGTCTGCTGTCCTACAGGTGATGCCCTCAGGCTTTGAAATGCATAGGATTAATATTCCTTACCCCAAAGGATCTCAGACTTCTGTGCATTTTGGTTTCTTACATCTATATTCTGTAATTATTGTTCCCTTTTCACTATCAGATTATCAAATGTCATTTCCAGAATCGTTGGTATAGTTATCTCTAGCAATTCAATCTATTGTTTACTTTGCTTCTTAAACTCTATGTGTTTTCAGAAGCACAATGTAAGTATTTTTATGAAAATCATTTTCAAAGCAAAAGTGAAAAGGCTTCAAATTAGGACTTAAGTGTCGCTCTGAATGATATTTGTGAATTTTAGGCAATGGATTTTGTCACTTTCCTTTTCCTTACTACTTAGCACTCAGTGTTCCATATAAGACCAGTTTCTAGGCAAGAATTTGAGTAAAACTTGACATGAACATATTCATGTGGAAGATAAGTCCCTGGGTATAAATTGGTTCTGCGCTTCAGACTGCTATTACTGACCCCAACACTGATCAT
Organism: Carlito syrichta; assembly: GCF_000164805.1. Lineage (NCBI taxonomy): Eukaryota > Metazoa > Chordata > Mammalia > Primates > Tarsiidae > Carlito > Carlito syrichta. The sequence continues at coordinate 434,458 of NW_007253920.1, forward strand.
ATTTCCTGTGTTATACATACTTACAGAACTGTTTCTTTACTTCAGAAAACATAAATTTGTGATTATGTGACTGCTGTTTGCATCCCCCAATAGACTGTAAACCCCAGGAAAGTAGAGAGTATGACTGGTTTTGCTCACCATTATATCCCCAGCAACTAATCTAGTAGGTGCTCAAAAATTTTGTGATAAGTGACTGAAGGATCAGTCAGAGCCCAGAACTTTCACTGGTACTGTCTTGTATGACCTGGGGCAGAATATTTAATCTTCTCTGACTCTCAGTTACCACATTTGGAAGAGGGTCTTCAACAAGATGGTCACTCAATGTTCATCCACTTTTATATTTCTGTTTTGTACAAATATGAGGAAAGAAATACAAGATATCAAGAATGGAAGAAGATAGTTCAGTGGGGAGCTAAAGGATTGGAAATGCCAGGGGATTGGTTGCTTGGGTATCCCCAGGAAATGTCAGGAATGACTCCTGGTTCTGAGAAATGTGATTTCTCCAACTAGATCTAGCCTTTGGGGAAAATTGTGAAGGGAAAGAAGATTATCATTGAAATATCCTTTCCCTTTCTGAATTCTTTTCTTAAATCTCCATACCCACCACCATCATCATCTCTATGCCACCACCTCCAACAAATCCATGTTATCATGCCTCCCATTCCATCTTGTCTCCAAATGCTGGAATAAATTCATTCACATACAAGCACAGTTTTAGGAATTTGCTATCACTGTACTTTCCTGCCACAGAGTATGCATTTTCCAATTCAGCCTATTTTAGGGAATGTTTAACTCATATACATTAGTTTATAAAGACTGAACATCAGGCCTGGTGCAGTGGCTCATGCCTATAATTCCAATAGCTTGGGAGGCAGAGGTGAGAGGATTGCCTGAGCCCAGGGGTTCAAGACCAGTCTAGGCAACTTGGCAAGACCTTGTCTCTACAATAAATAGCTGTGTGTGTTGGCATGTGCCTGTGGTTCCAGCTACTTAGAACACTGCACCGACTGCACCCCAGCCTGGGAAACACAATAAGACTCCAACTAAAAAAAAAGATTGAACTTCACACAACATGGTGGGAAGGACTTTTTTAAGTGATTAAAGGAAGACATTTATAAGAATCCTCAAACCCCACCCAGAAGTGTCACTGAGCTGCCAGCCCCTCCTCAGGGCCTGGCTCATCAGAGTCTCTCTTGAAAATCCAAATGGGCAAACCCAGTCCCTACTTACCACTTAGTAATCAAAATCTTCATTTGGGAGAGAGGATTAAGATAGTAACTACAGTGAGATCTTCCTATAGAGTAAACCAAGATAGAGAAAGTTTCCTGAGCACCCAAAGAAGAACAGATCCAGCAGTATGTCCCACAAGTCTCCAAAGGAGTGATAATAACCACTTAGACCAAAGAAGAAAAAGAAAATCCACTGACCTGGGCTGGAACTGGCCAGACACCACCACAGTACACCAAAGCCTCCAGACACAGTAGGGAAGGTGAGTGACAGGAATTCAGGGACTCTGTTCTCCTAACAAGGACTTGCAGGGCTCTCTGAGCCTTGTGGGACCCCAGTGCCTTACAGGAAATTACCTGATCCACAGCTGTGCTCTGCCATGCTGCAGGAAAAAAAGCCTTAAGCAGCGCCAGTGGCCATTGCCTATGATTTCAACCCTTGTTGGTGGAGCAGCTGCTTTCCAGCCAGCTTAGGAGGGAACAGGCCCCAAGAGCTAACTCCACAGCTGCAGACAGCTCCTGGCTGGGCAGGTTGCCTAAGAACACCTGAGGCCCTGAGGCTAGCTGCATCTTGATCTGAGAATGCCTGAGGCCAAGGTGGGAGCAGGGCGGGATACGTTGCTATAGCAACCTTCCATTCCTATTGTGAATACTTCCATGCCTGCTCTGAACAACAGTATTGCCCCAGTGGCCTGAGACTCCCTCCCAATCCCTACCAGGGTAGCCAAGAGTGCACACTTACAGGATGCATCCACTATCCCTGAAGGTTCAAAACAGACAGAGAACTTGGGAAATCCCCAGAGCCCTAACCTCAGGCTAGGCTGGCTGGGCATTTCCTTGAAGCAACACTTACCAAGAAGAAACCCTACAGCCACCATCACGACCAGCTTTCTTCCACAAGCACCACCTCCTGGTCAGAGGTCAACAGTACAGTCAACCACATGGGATATAATACTCAACTTTGGAGAAGGCCTGATCCCAAGCACCAGATAACACTTTCCAAGCCACTCCAGCCACTTAAGATGCTATGAGCTGTGCAGGTACATAGCACAAGGCTGCTACATCAGGCAATTGAGAAACTCACCACACCAAGGTTATATATAACTGAAGGAACTCTACAGTGCCTATGCCAGCTTCCTACCAATCTCTAATAATAAGGAATTGTCTATTCAAATTAAAGAGAACCAGAAAAATAATTCTGACAATATGAAAACACAGAGTTCTCCAACACCCTCAAAAGACCACACCAACTCTTCAATGAAGAACCCTAACCAAAATGAAATTTTTGAATTTCCAGACACAGAATTCAGAATATTGATGATAAAATTGGTCTATGAACTTCATAAGAAAATTCAAAACCAACATAAATAAATTTTTTAAACTATTCAGAAAATTTATTTTAAAATTCTCCAAAGAGATAGTCACCTAAAAAAAAAAAAGGATGAAATTCTGGAAATGAAAGAAGCATTTAGGGAAGTACAAAATGCAGTGGAAAGTTTTAACAGTAGACTAGAACAAGCAGAAGAAAGGATCTCAGAACTTGAAGACAAGACTTTTGAATTAACCCAATCAGCAAACAATAAGGAAAAAGGAATCAAGGAATGGAACAAAATCTCCAAGAAATGTGGGATTATGTAAAGCATCTAAACTTAAGAATCATAGATTTCTTGAGGCAGAAGAGAAAGCAACAGGTTTGGAAAACCTACTTGAGGGGATAATAGAGGAAAACTTCCCTGCATTGCCAGAGATCTAAACATCCAGATACAAGAAGTTCAATGAATCCCCAGAAGATTCATTGCAAAAAGGCCATCCTCAAGGCATATAATCATCCAGCTATGCAAAGTTAATATGAGGGAAAGAATTTTAAGAGAAATGAGACAAAAGCATCAAATAACTTATAAAGGTAAGCCTATCAGACTAACAGCAGACTTCTCAGAAAAAAAAAACTACAAACCAGAAAGGATTGGGGCCCCATCTTCAACCTCCTCAGACAGAACAATTGCCAGCCACAGAACCAGATCTACAAGAAATATTCAAAAGAGTTGTAAATACTGAAACAAAAAAGTCAAAATCCACCAGTAGAAAAATGCTGAAAAAAGCCGGGCTCAGTGTAATCAGCCTGAAATCCTGCACCTTGGGAGGCTGAGGTGAGTGGATTGCCTGAGCCCGCGGGTTCGAGACACGCCTGGGCAGGCGAGACCTCATCTCTACAATAAATCAAAAAATCAGCCGGGCGTGGTAGTGCATGCCTGTAGTTCCAGCTACTTGGAAGGCTGAGGCGGAAGGATCGCCGGAGCCCAGCAGGTCGAGGTTGTGGTAGCCAGGAGAGCCCACTGCACTCCAGTCTGGGTGACAGAGTGAGACTCCAACTCAAAAAAAAAGAAAAAGAAAAAGAAAAATGCTGAAAATCATAAAGTTCACAAGCTTTATGGAACACCAACACAATAGAGAAAATAAATAAAGCAAACAGATAACAACCAGTCTGATTAAAAGAATACTACCTTATATGTCATTATTTAGGTCAAAATGCACCAGTAGAAGTATGCTGAAAATCACAAAGTTCATAGGTTTTATGGAACACCAACACAATAGAGAAAATAAACAAAGCAACCAGATAACAACCAATATGATGAAAAGAATAATATCTTACATATCATCAACTCTGAAAGTAAATGATCTCAATGCCCCACTAAAAGGATGTAGAGCAGCAGAACGAATAAAAAGAAAAAAAAACACAACTCAAATATCTGCTGCCTTCAAGAAATCCACTTAACTCACAAAGACTCCTACAGACACAAGGTAAAGGGTTGGGGGAAAATATTCCACAGAAATGAAAACCAAAAATGAGCAGGTGTAACCATCTCTTAACAGATAAACCAGACTTTAAATTAACAACAGTAAAAAAAAGAGACAAAGATAGCTATTATATCATGATAAAGAGATCAATCCAACAAGAAGACATAACAATTTAATATATATATATGTGCCTAATACCAGAACACCCAAATTTATAAAACAAACTCTACTAGACCTAAAAAAAAAGAGACACAATACAATAATAGTGGGAGACTTCAATACTCTACCAACAGCAAGACAGATAATCAAGGCAGACAGTCAACAAAGAAACATTGCAGGTAAACAAGACACTAGAAGAAATGGAACTAACAGACATCTACATAACATCCCATCCCAAAACTACAAAATAAACATTTTTCTCAGCACATGGAACATTCTCCAAGATTGACCATATGATAGGCCACAAATCAAATCTCAATAAATTTTTAAAAATAGAAATCATATCAAGCACCATCTTAGACCACAGTGAAATAAAACTAGAAATTAACTCCAAGAAAAACTTGCAAAACCCAACAAAGACATGGAAGTTAAACAATTTGCTCCTAAAGGATCCTTGGGTCAACAATGAAATCAAGATGGAAATTTAAAAATTCCTTGAAATGAATGACAGCAATGAAACAAGTTATCAAAACCTCTGGGACACAGCCAAATCTGTGTTCCCAGAAAAGTTTATAGTGATTAAGGTCTACCTTATTAAGACTAAAAGAACACATATCAACAACCTAACATTACACCTCAAGGAATTAAAAAAAACATGAAAAAAACCAAACTCAAAGTTAACAGAAGAAAAGAAATAACAAAGAGCAGAACTAAATGAAATTGAAATTTAAAATAGCCAAAGAATCAAGGAAACAAAAAGTATGCTCTTTGAAAAGATAATCAAAATTTATAGCCCACTGCCTAGATTAAGAAACAAAGAGAGATAACTCAAGTTAGCTCAATCAGAAATGAAAAAGGAAACAAGGAAACATTACAAATGATATGGTTGAAATTCAACAGATTATTCAATACTATCATAAACATCTCTATGCTGATTATATGATCTTATACCTAGAGAATGCTAAAGACTTCTCCAAAAGACCTCTGGACTTGACAAGTGAATTCAGTAAAGTTTCAGGATACAAAATCAACACACACAAATCAGTAGCACTCCTATACACCAATAGCGACCAAGCTAAGAATCAAATTAACTCAATTACACTTATAATAGCAGCCTAAAAGCTAAGATACCTAGCTGTCAGTGACCAGCACTGACCAAGGGTGGGTTAGGACCCGCACCAGAGAATCTGGACAGCGAGAAGAGACTACTCGGAGGCAGTTCTTCTGGGAACAGTCTGATCAGGACTGAAGCCGATTTTATTCAAACCTTTTCCAACTTATATACCATTTTCTATACCCTCCAGCAGTGTGATAATCACTTACTAGGGGCGTACAAGTTCTGTGCTTTACAAACCATGCATCACAAGACCATCACGAGACTTGCAAGTTCCAAGCAGACAACTCAAACTCCATGATGTCTGACGTGCTTCACAAAACTCACATCAAGGTCACAGGTGCACAATTTCAATTGTTCAAAATGTCTTCCATAGTGTTCAATAAATCATTCATATTATACTCTTTGTTCTAAACCCTGATTAATACAAAAAACTTTTCTGAGTTAACTCTAGGTTCAATCCTAGTTCACTGATTCCCAATATTTTTAACAATTAATATTATCAACTTAACACTATACTATAATCTATAAGTTTAGTTAAATGACTTAACTGTCAGTTATACTATTATCCTATTACGATTTAACATAATGCCTTATAATTCAGTTGAAACTTATTCTTAAACTACAAAACTTTACTATAATTCATGTTTCATATGTCTAAACTTTAATTTTTATATGATCTAGTTATTGGACTTCATACTATGCTATATCCTATTAGCTAATACCTTATCGTTAATTCTTTTATAAATCGTATAGTAACTATTACACTTGAATAATGTAGCAAAAGGAAACAAAACAGCAAGCATAGATTTATGCAACTATGAGTGTATATGTATATATTTTATCCTAACAAGTCTACTCTAAAAATCAAATAGTAGCTGTCACACTCTTGAACAAGGAAATGCAGGGCTGCCAAGATGGCGGCCATGGGCTGAAGCAGACAGAGTTTCGGTAATTAACGAAACAAAAGAAAACATTCTGCCTGGCTAGGGGCAGGGTGACAAAACTATCAGGGTAATTTAGTTTCTAATCTTAGCCCTAGGGGAAACAGCTTTCGGGAACAAGAGCTGACTACCCAGTCTACCAGGAAATAGAAGTTAAAAAAATATCTAGAAAGAAGTAAAACTTAGAAAGACAGAGAGAAATAATTCTGCTATGCACTTTCCATCAGGTGTATTGAGATTTACTTATAAGTTTTACTGCCATGTATGCACACTGGTCACTAATCACACGCCAATATTATAGGTATAACTGATATCCTATGTCAGAGGCGATCTTCCAGATGGGCCTTTACAGGCCTCAGCCATGTAGCTATAGATGTTGGCTCCCAACACCTAGGAATATACCAAAGAGGTGAAAGATCACTACAAGGAGAACTGCAAAACTCTGATGAAAGAAATTACAGAGGACACAAACAAATGGAGAAACATTCATGCTCATGTATTGAAATAATCAACATTATTAAAATGACATATTATCCAAAGTAATATACAGATTCAATGCAATCCCTATCAAACTACCAACATGACTTTTTACACAATTAGAAAAAGCAATCCTAAAATTCATATGGAGCCAAGAAAGAGCCAGAATAGCCAAAGCAAGCCTAAGAAAAAAGAACAGAGCCAGGTGCAGTGGCTCAAGCCTATAATCCCAGTACTTTGGGAGGCCGAGGTTAGAGGATTGCCTGAGCCCAGGGGTTTGAGACCTGCCTGGGTAACTTGGTGAGACCTCATCTCTACAAAAAAAAAAAAATTAGCAGGGCATGGTGCTACATGCCTGTAGTTCCAGCCACTTGAAAGGCTGAGGCAGAAGAATCACCTGAGCCCCAACAAGTCAAGGCTGCAGTGGCCATGAGTGTGCCACTGCACTCCAGCCTGGGCGACAGAGTGAGACTTCAACAAAAAAAAGAAAGAAAGAAAGAAAGAAAGGAAGGAAGGAAGGAAGGAAGGAAGGAAGGAAGGAAGATGGAAGGAAGGAAGGGAAAAGAAAAGAAAAGAAAAGAAAGAAAGAAAAGAAAAGAAAAGAAAAAAAGAAAGAAAGAAAAGAAAATAAAAGAAAACAAACTTAGAGGCATCACATTACCTGACTTTAAATTATATTACAAGGCTACAGTAACCAAAACAGCATGGTATTGGTACAAGAGCAAACACATGGACCAATGAAACAGAATAGAAATAAACCCAAATACCTACAACCAACTTATCTTTGACAAAGCAGACAAAAACAGACTCTGGGGAAAGGACACCCTATTCAACAAATGATGCTGGGAAAATTGGATTGCTACATGCAGGAAAATGAAAGTTGGTCCCTATCTCTCCCCAAATACAAAAATTATTCATGATTGATTAAAGGCTTAAATGTCAGACCTTAAACCATAAAAATTCTAGAGGAAAATCTAGTAAAAACTCGTATGGATATTGACCTAGGCAAATAATTTATGGCCAAAACCCCAAAAGCAAATGCAACTAAAACAAAAATAAATAAGTAGGCTAAATTAAACTAAAAACCTTCTGCACAGAAAAATAAATAATCAACAGAGAAAATAGGCAACCTACAGAATGAGAAAAGACATTTGCAAACTATACATCTGACAAAGGACTAATATCCAGAATCTACAAAGAACTCAAACAAAGCTTCAAGAAAAAAGCAAACAAATCCATTAAAAAGTGGGCAAATAGCCGGGCTCGGTGGCTCAGCCTGTAATCTCGTGCCTTTGGGAGGCTGAGGTGAGTGGATTGCCTGAGCCCGCAGGTTCGAGGCCAGCCTGGGCAGCGAGACCTCATCTCTACAATAAATCAAAAAATCAGCCGGGCGTGGTAGGGCCTGCCTGTAATTTCGGCTACTTGGAAGGCTGAGGCAGAAGGATCACCGAAGCCCAGCAGGCGAGGCTGCGGTGACCGGGAGCGGCCACTGCACTCCAGTCTTGGCGACAGAGTGAGACTCCAACTCAAAAAAAAAAAAAAAAAAGTGGGCAAATGACATGAACAGACATCTCTCAAAAGAAGAAATACAAATGGCCAACAAATATTTTTTTAAAATCCTCAACATCACTTATAATCAGGGAAATGCAAATTAAAACCACAATGAGATACCACCTTACACTAGTCAAAATGGTCATTATTAAAAAATTTAAAAGCAATAGATGTGGGCACAGATGTGGAGAAAGGGAATATTTATACACTATTGGTGGGAGTGTTAATTAGTACAACCTCTATGGAAAGCAGTATGGAGATTACTCAAAGAACTAAAAATAGATCTGCCATTTCATCCAACAATCCCACTGCTAGGTATCTACCCAAAGGAACAGATGTTGTTGTAAAAAAAAAGACACCCTTTATATAAAAAAACCACAGGTTTATCACAGCACACCATTCACAATTGCAAAGATGTGGAATCAACCTAAATGCCCATCAATTGACCAGTGGATAATGAAAATGTGGTGTATATACACCACGGGATACTACACAGTCATAAAAAAGAATGAAATTATATCTTCTGCAGTAACATGGATGGAGCTGGAGATCATCATCCTAAGTGAACTGACTCAAACTGAAAACTAAACACTGCATGCTCTCATTCATATATGGGAGCTAAATGGTCACAAAGATGGACAGATAGACACTCAGGACATCAATAAGGGGGGAGAAGCGGGAAGGAGGGAGGAGGGTCAGGATTCCGAAACTACTTATGGGGCACAATGTTCACTACTGGGAATGGGCCACCTGAGATCCAATCCTTACCACTACACAATATGTCCATGTAACAAATATATATGTATAACCCTAAATCTCAAATTTAAAAAAAAAAAATGGGTACCCTACATCCCAGAGTCAGGACAAGGGTAAGGCAAGTGAGAAATTCACCTCAGGAACAAAATTTAAGAGGGCTCCAATAAGCTCAGAATCAAGACAATGTCTTAATGCAACACTTTAAAATCAAAACCAAGGCAAAAATCCTTGAATAACAAGAAATCAAAATTTTACTACGGCAGAATTGTTTTTTTTCTTTTGTCTCAGGCTCCAATATGGTTCAGCTTGGCACTTCCTCTGTCACTTCCTTCTATTCAGATGAAACACATCGAGAGTGCATCTAGTGGAACAAGAAAGGAGGCACATTTGTGCTGGTTGCATCACTCTGTTTGGGGAGCTCTATGGGACAACACCCAGGGCTTAGGCCAGAGCAGCAGCCATCCAAGATCTGGCAGAGAGCCCGTGAAACACTCACCTGACACTGCCCCTCAGGATGAATCCTGGAGAAATGGTTCCCAAAGGCCTGAAAGAGGTTCTCACTGGAACACAGCAGCTCTATTCTATGTTGAAGTCGTTACTGTCCTACACAGAAACAGCAGAACCCTCTACGGGTATTCACCCATTCCACTGCATACTGAAGATGGAAGATGGGAACTCTGCTGTGAAACAGTGAAATCTCTCACTTCCTGTTCCCTTAAACATCCCTGTCATGATAAAAACCATAGACAAATATTATTGATTGCTTTCTGTCACTCAAAGAGCAAATGCAAGGAGGGGAAGTGCAAGGAACTACCTGTATTTCTCTTTGCTGAGCACCAAGAGAACATGATAAATGTGTATGGGAAGGCTCTGTATTCTGAAAGACTTTTCGTTATTTCTGAGAATCCCCCCACCCCCGCCCCCAGTTGTTCCCCAAGGGGCAATGGGGGACATTTCAGTGCTGTCAGTCTGGTAGGGCTGCATTAAGAATAACTCTGAGTTCTACTCTGCTAATGTAGCCAAGGGAAGAATGCCAAGGAAGGAATACTCTTTAATTTAAGTGAATTTGAGTATATTTTTGGAATAAAAATTAATCCTTTTTGAGAATAAATGATGAAGGGGAACACTCCTAGACTCAGTGCTTGTACTGCATAACAGCTGTGGCCAGACCAGACACTGTAAGCCTAATGATGTTGGAGAAGGCAGGACTGACTTCAGGTCGCCCATAAGTGATATTCCCCAGCATCTGGTGCCTCAGCAACATCGGCCCCCACTCGCAGTCCCAATATCCATCCTGTGTCAGCTCCACTGGCCTTTGGTAAGAAATTAGAGACTAAGTTTAGCAATGCTATCTCAATTTTTTACATTTTACTAGAAGATTTTTTTTTTTTTTGAGTTGGAGTCTCACTTTGTTACCCAGGCTGGAGTGTAGTGGCATGCTCACGGCCACCCCAGCGTCGACCTGCTGGGCTCCGGTGATCCTTCTGCCTCAACCTTCCAAGTAGCCGGAACTATAGGCACATGCAACTATGTTTCAATTTTTTTTTTTTTAATTGTAGAGACAAGGTCTCACCAAGTAGCCCGGGCTGGTCTTGAACCTGCGAGCTGAGGCAATCCACTCGCCTCAGCCTCCCAAAGTGCTGGAATTACAGGCTGAGTCACTGAACCCAGCTGAAGAGCCTTAAGAATTTTAAGACCAGGCATGGTGGCTCACTTCTGTAATCCCAGCACTTTGGGAGGCGGAGATGAGAGGAGCGCTTGAGCCCAGAAATTCAAGACCAGCCTGGGCAACACAGCAAAACCTTGTCTCTTAAAAAAAAAAATTATCCAGGTGTGGTGGTGTGGGCCTGTAGTCCCAGCTACTTGGAAGACTGAGGCAGGGGGATTGCCTGAACCTAGAAGGTCAAGGCTGCAGGTGAGCCATGATCATGTCACTACATTCCAGCCTAGTTGACAGAGTGAGAGTCTGACTCAAAAATAAAATTAAATTAAGAATTTTAAGAAAATTCTAAAGATAATATATTGGGCATTTGTAATTGGAAGTAGGTAGATACACCATGGCTGGAGACCCTGTGTCATCCTGGGGATGGCCACATATAAGCTAAACAAAAAACTCTAAGGTTAACTAACTTGCTGATTTCATCCCCAGTATCCTTTGCATTCGAGATGTAGAGAAACCAGAAACACTCTCAGAAGACAGGGTTTGCTTAGTATATCAAGCCTTTGCCCTTGGTATTTTCTCTGGAATATTTTCTCCCAGATCTTCCTCAGGTTTCCTTTCTGAAGTAGGTAGAATAATACTGCCCTCCCTCCCCTACATGTCCAAATCCTAATCCCCAGTACCTAGGACTATGTTAGGTTTCATGGCAAGAGGAATTAAAGTTGCAGATGGAATTAAGATGTTTAACTAGCTGATCTTGAGATGGGGAAATAATCCTGAATTATCCAGTGAGCTCAATGTAGTCACAACAATCCTTATAGGTGGAAGAGGGAGGTAGGAGAGAATTAGAAAGGCAGTAATGTGAGAAGGACCCAGCCATGACGTGACTTTGAAGATGAAGGAATGGAGACACAAGCCAATGTGGGCAACCTCTAGAAGATGGAAAAGGCAGGGAAACCGATTCTTCCCTACAGTTTCTAGGAGTGATGAAGCCCTACCAATGCCACTCTGCTAGCTCAGGGGGACCCATTTTGGATTTCTGGCCTCAATAATTACAATGTGTGTGGTTTTAAGTCACTAAATTTATGGTAATTTATTGTAGCAACAGTAAGAAATTAATACACCACTTTATCATTTGATCTCAGTTCAAATGTCATCTTCTTGAGACTTTTCTTGATACCCCTCACCTGCTAAAGTATCTTCCCACCCACTCCCAGGCATTCTCTGTGCACTTTTGTTTTCATTTGCTTGTGATTATCTAAAATACTTTTGTTTGCATGTTTATCACTTCCTTCTCACAAGAATATAAGTACTCGGAGGATTGGGACTTGGTTGCTGTGTTCATTAGTGCATCTCCATTGTTTAGGGCCTAGGAACACAGTAGACACAATAAATGTTTGTGTGAACAAATCTTAAGCTAATGAGGACCCTAACTCATGCCACTGCTAAATCACAATTAGAGGAGAGCTGTTAGAAGAGCCCCAAACCCAGTAGGGCCTGTGTTGCAGGGAACTGTCCAATAGAAAACAGGAATAAAAAAAACAGAATTACGAATATGAAATCAGTTGCTTAATTCCGGGAAGTGGAGGCAGAAAGTGTGAATCTTAAGTAATATCCATGAATAATCCAGACAAGAAACTTCTTAATATCCATGAATAATCCAGACAAGAATCTTCTGTAATTTCCAATAAGTAACTAGTTTGGAAAGACCAAAAAAGGGCCAAAGATAGGTAAACTGAGTTAATTGCATAAATAAATAAATTGTTCAATCATCACAATTCTCTTTTTTTCTTTTCTAGGCTAGTCAAGTGAGAAGGGGGAAGTAGAACAAGGAGTTTGAACTGTAACTGTGAACAATCTACTGAGATAGCTCACTACCTTCAGATTTGCCTATCATCACAATTCTTAAAAGATTACACAGACAAATGCAGCAGGAGAAAAAATAGGTTGGTAATCAGTATGAAATAGTAAGATTTTTTTTTTTTTAGAAAGCAGGATTTATTAAGAGGACAGAAAAGCTCCTACAGTGGAAGGGGACCCGAAGGGGTTGCTTGTAAGATTCTTTTTATATCGATGCGTCAATTTTCTAATAGAAACTCTGAAAACTATCAGATTCAGCAGCCCTGTTGATCATCTCTCCAGTGTTCCTAGTCCGAAATAAGCAGACCTGGTACCTTAAAAAGACACTTTGAGAAAGGGCTGGGCCTAGGGAGCCAGGATCCTCCTAGCCCAGTGAGTGAGGCTGCCCAACGCATTGTCAATGCCCTGGTGTCAACACGGCCCGAAAAGGGCCTTCAGGCTCGGTGAGCTGCCAGGTTGGGGCTCGCCAGGCGCCCCGCCAGATCCAAAGGGCGGCCCCGCCCACTCCCTCCGCAGAGCGGACTCTGAGCCAGGCCAAGCCAGAAGGCAGCAGTCCCAAGGGGCCCGAGCGCCCTAACTCAGCCAGCCAATGGCCACGGGGTTAGGGCGGGGCCTCGGGGCAT
>NW_007253920.1:447855-448250 GCF_000164805.1 Carlito syrichta
GCGCCGCGGCGCTTGGCGGCGCGCTCTTCCTGCTGCTCTTCGCGCTGGGGGTCCGCCAGCTGCTGAAGCAGAGGCGGCCGATGGGTTTCCCCCCGGGGCCGCCGGGGCTGCCCTTTATCGGCAACATCTACTCCCTGGCCGCCTCAGCCGAGCTTCCCCATGTCTACATGAGCAAGCAGAGCCGGGTGTACGGCGAGGTACAGCCCCGACGGACCGCGCGAAGGGAGGGCCGCCGTCCCGGCCCGGCGGGACTTACGGCCGCGCCTGGGCCCGAGGAGCCGGAACCTTCTCTCCGCGTGCCCTTGAGGGCAACCCGCTTCTCGGGTAGGGGAGGGAGAAGCCCTCGATGCGGCGCCCCCTGTCGGGGAACCCCGCCCCGACCGGCACCTCACTCC
>NW_007253920.1:448276-474083 GCF_000164805.1 Carlito syrichta
TGAGCCGCTCGCGCCGCCGCGGAGTAGTGCAGGGTCGCCTCGGCTCGGTGGACAGGCGATCCGCATAGGTCTGATCCCAGTCCCCGGCTTGTCGGGACTTCAGGGCCCCCTGAGTTCGAGGACAGAGTTCATGGTTAATAGGAGGTTCCGGCCGGGCGCCGTGGCTCACGCCTGTCATCCCCGCACTTTGGGAGGCCGAGGCGGAAGGATTGCTCGAGCCCGGGAGTTCGAGAGCAGCCTGGGCAGCATAGCGAGACCTCGTCCCTACAAAACGCAAAAAAATTTTAGCCAGGGGGTGGTCCCAGCTACTCGAGAGGCGGAGGCGGAAGGATTGCCTGAGCCCAGGAGGTCGAGGCAGCGGCGACCCTGATCGTGCCGCTGCCCTCCGGTCTGGGTGGAAAGAGTGAGACCTTAACCTAAAAAAAAAAAAAGTTAATAGGAGGGTCTTCGATATTTGCAATTGACGAAGTGGCCTAGGCGTTTGCGGGGAGGATTAAAAGAGAACGCGCTCCAACCCAGGCGTGGGCTCTGGTAAAAGATTGAGTGCCTGAATGAATGAACGACTATAAAATAACGACTAAAAGTAATGAATGAATGACTCCTGCAAGAACCCTACCGCACAGAATGGGCGCTGCCTTTCGGGTGGGCCAGAAACGCCCTCCTAGCAAGCACTTAGAAAGCGCCTACTGTGTGCCAGTCTCACTGCCCACTTGTTGGCTCGTTTAAAACTCGCAGCCGGCCCGCGAGGGAGGGACTCCGGCTGTCCCCATCCTACGGAGGACTAAACGGCACAGAAATGCCCGGTGACCGGTAGAAAATCACACACAGCTGCTCGCTGGCAGGGAAAAAGGCAAGAACGCAGGCTTGTGTTTGGAGGCAGTCGTTTCCAGAACGCTGGCCCAGGCCGAGGCTCATCTATTTTGTGTTTAATTCACTGATGTGCAGCAGGAAACCTGGCTCTTGCCTGGTGAGGTGAGGAAGGCAGACACAGCCCTGTTTTAAGGAGTTAATAGTCTAGTGGGAGAGAGAAGACTAGTGATGTAATGACTGACCACACATCGTGGTAAGTGCTTTGAAGGGAAAGTACTGGGATGTTTGGCCACTGTGGTATTTCAGGTTGGTGCCTAAATCCTTCCTTAAATCAGTTTTTACAAGGATTATGCTAGGTTTCTGCAGTTCACGAAGGGTTTACATTGTTAGTTCTTCAGGAATTGCGTTTATTCCCATGATTTTCATTTCATATATTTGATCTCTTTTATCTGTTGGCAAAATCATCATAATATCCTAGAGAAATACAGTGTGAAAATGTGAGACACTAGACGTTGAGTCCTCTTCTGCCACATAAAACTTGACCTTTACTACTGTGAATCTTAATTTTTTTTTTCATCTAGGTAACAATAATTTAACTGAGAACAGTAAAGTTCTATTCAAATATTCTTGGTTATTACGTAGGTTCTCGGTTACTATTTACAGACAGATTTATTTGCCCTGCAAATTTGAAAAAAAATTTTTTTTTTTTTTTGAGTTGGAATCTCACTCTGTCGCCCGGACTGGAGTGCAGTGGCCGCTCCCGGCCACCGCAGCCTCGACCTGCTGGGCTCTGGCGATCCTTTCGCCTCAGCCTTCCGAGTAGCCGGAATTACAGGCATGCGCTACCATGCCTGGCTGATTTTTTTATTTATCGTAGAGATGTCTCGCCGCCCAGGCGGGTCTCGAACTCGCGGGCTCAGGCAATCCACTCACCTCAGCCTCCCAAAGGCGCGGGATTACAGGCTGAGCCACCGAGCCCGGCTTGAAAGTATTTTTAAACGAGTTCTTTGAAATGGTTTCTTGCAGAATAGGGAATTATGTTTTTCATATATAAGCATTTGTATTTGTGCTGCCAAAACGAACACACTTTTCATATATAAGTATTTGAACTGAAAGAAACTCTGAATTTACTATGAATATTCCTTTTGGATAGGGAGTAATCAAAATCTCCTATCATGATAGATTACATATTAAATTATAAACATATTAGACTGTCATCTTGAGATAGGTAGATCTGATTCAGTGGATAAGAATTTGGCATGAGTAGTTTTATTGTTGGTCCTACTTACTGTTTGAGGGAACCATAGTTCTTTATAAAGAGGTCCCTTTACTACAAACCAAATAGAGCTAAACTGTGCTATTGCTGCAGAAGGGACAGAGGAAAAACAGGAGCAAAAATGAAAAGGATGTATGCTTCGAAGTGTAGACATTGTTACCTGGCCCTACCTTAGACTTAAGTAATAATTATCAAACATAGAAACTCTAAGCTACAGTAGCATTTGATCTTTATCCTAATTGTGAAACACCCCTAAAGGTCTCTCGTTATCCTACCTATATTTCCCAATTCTGACATCTCAAAGTTGATATAAATTGTTAAAATACTAGACCTTTTCTGGAAGTGGGAGAATACTATTATCTCCTATACTTCTGGAAAACTGTGGGAGCTTGTTTGCAGACTTATTTATAAATAGAATCTTACTTTTCCACTTTTTCATTTGAGGTGTGTGCTCACAAAAATCTGAACTTTAAAATTGCTTATGACAATCGCTTCAGGTGACAACTACTTTTGTATAGTCTGTGAATTCAGTTCTCCTTTATAATTCTTGAAAGGAAGACAGTCCTCAGAACTTACACATTTATTTTAAAGGCAATCTTAAATAGAAATGTATCACACTGCAAATTACTATTTCTTTGGGGATTCACTATGAATGTTTAAACTTCTGTAGTAACTTTAATCTTAATCTAGATTTCGAGAGACATTCCCTAGGTAGCAAAGTCAATACAGATGGCTTTGTCAGTCTTTTCAGGTAATGGACTTAAGGACAATAAAATAATTCCTTTGAAGTAAATGGAACTGACAGCTTATTAATTTATTTTTACAGCAAGTATTTATTGAGAATTTTATGCAAGGCACTGAATGAGATTCTGTTGAGGATACAAAGATGAAAAAGATGAATTCACTGCTTTGAAGGCATTTATAATTTAGCAGGCAGGCAGAAGACGAGAATATGAATGTTTCTGATTCAAGGTAGTGTTAAGTAAGTGCGTGCCATGGGTGCTTCTAAACTTATGTGCTGAGAGAAAAAGAGAGAAGGACTTCGTGAAGGGTGGCCCCTAAAGACTTGGTAGATTAGGACAGTATGGCAGTCAAGGGAGGTATTTCAAATGAGAAAACTGACTCAGCAAAAGCTGAAAAGCATGTCAGTCACTTATTAGCTTTCATCAACAGTGCTTTGCACATTTGTCTGTTATTAGTACTTAGCCCATGATGTTGTAATGTATGTTAAATGTATAATTTCTCCCCTGCTATTCATTAATTCAACATATATTTTTCAATTGTCATCATATACTATGCACTGTTCTAGATGATGGAGATAAAGCAGTGAACAAGGGGAAAGACAGGCAATATATACACGATAAGTGAAGTATATAATATGTTAGAAGAGTAGAGGACGAAGTCACTAATTTAGGGTTAAGGGAGATGAAGAATGCTAGAGGGTCAAATTTTAAATTGGCTAGTCAGAGCAGGCCTCACTACAAATACAGCATCTGAACAAAGACTTAAAGGAAATGAAGGAACAAGATACAAAGATATCTAAAGGAAGAACATTTCAGACCAAGAAAAGAGCAAGAACAAAGGCCATGAAGCAGAAGTATGCCGTGTTGAATATTACCTATAAAAAGACAAGAATGAAATTAGGGAGGCCAGTTAGGAGGCTATTGTGATAATATAAGGGAGAAATGCAGTTGACTTGGAACAGCATATGCTGTCCATGATGGAGATGCTAATAAATTGTCAGATTCTGTTTATATGCTAAAAGTAGAAACAACATGACTGCTGAGCAGTGGATGTGTGGTTTGGAAAAAAATAATGAGACATCATGGGCAACTGCAAGGTTTTAGGCCTAAACAACCTGAAGGATGAATAGAGTGGATATTACTGAAATAGTAAAAAATTATGGGTAAAGCTGGTTTGAGGGGAGAGGAAGAAACTGGAAGATCATAGAGTGACTTCTAGAAGGCAAGAAAATGTTTTGTGTATTCCTGTTTACATCTCTGCCAGCATCATATTGAGCCCATAATAGGTACTAAAAATTATTGAATAAATCAAAGAATGTCTAACCTAAACTTGGACCCTCCCAGAAATAAAACTGTTTAAGGATAAGTTTTCACAATTTTATTAATAAACTTTTACCAAAAGTCCTTGAAAACAGTATATACCAGAATAGATAGTAATCCAAGTAAAAATTTCTCCAGTTTTACCTTTAAATAGAGGGCCATCTTGAATTCATGATTAAAGGTAGATTGTATAACAGTTTTTTCAAGTCATAGTTCCTCCTCACATCTGCCCTCTGTTCTGCCATTTGTAATTACACAACTGTCAGTACCAGGGTCTTTCACCATCCTTATGAAATCTTCAGTCTGTCTGTTTTGTTCCTGGACTAGGTCCAATTCCTATTAATTAATGCCATGGGTCAGACTCGGTGGCTCAGCCTGTAATCCAAGCACTTTGCAAGGCCTAGGTGAGTGGATTGCCTGAGCCCGCGGGTTCAAGACCAGCACGGGCAACTTGGTGAGACCTCATCTCTACAGTAAATAAAACAAAAATTAGCCAGGCGTGTTAGCGGGCGCCTGTAGTTCCGGCTACTTGGAAGGCTGAGGTGGAAGTATCACCAGAGCCCAGCAGGTCGACGCTGGGGAGGCCGTGAGCATGCAGCTGCACTCCAGCCTGGATGATGGAGTGAGAATTCAACTAAAAAAAAAAAAATCCATATTCTTATTGTCTCTGCTAAAATTACACTCCTTTAATACCACCACATTACTCCATTGGGAACAGAAAGGGTCCCCATCTTTGCCCAACTGGTAGCCATTCTCTTCTGCTCAAAACTCTTCTACTGCCACTTTTGATCCGTACCACTGCTTACTGCAGGCAGTCCATGCTCTTTCCCCAAGATTCAGGATATACCTTACTGTTCAGTTGGCATGGCCCACCCTTGTGCCAAAGTCTCTGGTGGCCCTACTGTTCAGCTGGTTGATTCTTCATCACCTTTGCTCATATAACTGCTTGCTTTTGCTGAACTTTTATTCTCTGCTAAGCCTCCTGTTTTCTTCTGAAGTAGTGTGTGTACTACTAAATGACTAAATCTGCCTTACTTACCAACACAGAGATAAGGCTTATCTCAGTACTTTGGCTGTAAAAAGCTCTCAGGCAACCCCTGAGAGGATGGTAGAAAGCAGTCTTTGCATCCCATTGATAATGTGACTTTGTTCTCACTGGACTAGGCCCTTATATTGGGTTAGCCAAATTAGAGTACAGGAGGTGTGACACTGTAAGTGAATCTGAAGTGAGGCATATGGCAGACAACTTCAGCGAGGCAAAGGATGGATATTCTGTTCTGCCTTCCCATTAGCTGAGGGATAGCCACCTCTGCCTATGTGGTAAATGCCTTTTCTCCAAGGTCAGGTTCTCCTAGGGCCCCCTTGGTTCACTTCTTCATGGAATTCAGAGAGCTAAATACAAATGAATCTACTTACAATATGTATATATTCAAAGTTGTCTCTCAGGCCTTTTACAAACCCATCCCCAACGTAAAGTGATAATATGCAGATGGTGCTGCCTACTCATTTACCTTGGAAATAGAAGGAGATTCCTAGATATCACTGAATATTTTGAGGTGGAATGAATCTTAAAAGAACATCTAAATCAAATATGTTTTCTGTGGCAACACTGAACCCCCAAAAGATTAAGTGTTCTGCCCAGAGTCTTATATTTGTTGAGTGGTAAACATAAAACTAGAACACAGGCCTCATGAGTCTAGTACTCTTTTCATTATAGCATTGATAAGATTATAACTTCAGGCGTTGAATGGTATAATGAAATCAGTTTGACATGCCTTGTAGAGGAAAGGCACTTCAAATATTGTCAGTTGAGTAGTAAATATATTTTCGGGGAAGTAACAAATACTGGGAGAACTGGGTTTAGCACTTCTGGATTTCCATGATTACATTTTTCTACATATTTAAATGTTGTTTTTCTTCTCTTCTTCTCAAAGATCTTCAGTTTAGATCTTGGAGGCATATCAACTGTGGTTTTAAATGGCTATGATATAGTAAAGGAATGCCTTGTTCATCAAAGTGAAATTTTTGCAGACAGACCGTGCCTTCCTTTATTCATGAAGATGACAAAAATGGGAGGTATGTTTATTTTCACCTACCTAGTGATTTCTAAACTATTTATATCACATTTCTTATTTTAAGTACGTTTAGTGCATACAGTTGGAATTCTTTTGTACTGATTAAAAGGAAAGTATTTATTTGCATACTTACGGAACCTAGTATTTGAGGACATTTCAGGTTGCATTATACTTGTATTTTAGACTATTTTATTACAATTATATTGTAATCCAGATCTAGTAACTATTATAAATAATATCTTAAATAATTAGCACTTAATATCTGTAAGTTTTGTGAAACAAGTTAGGAATAAACACATATACATGCACTTGAATCAGAAATCCCCTTTTCAAGCCAGTCTCGAGTACTTCGTGACTTTTTTTTTTTTGAATTGGAGTCTTACTGTGTCACCCAGACTAGTGTGCAGCAGCACACTCATGGCCACCGCAACCTCAACCTGCTGAGCTTAGGTGGTCCTTGCACCTCAACCTTCCAATTAGCTGAAACTCCAGGCATGTGCCACTACACCCGGCTCATTTTTTTTATTTATTGTAGAGATGAGTTCTCACCAAGTTGTCCAGGCTGGTCTCAAACCCCTGGGCTCAGGCAATCCTCTCACCTCAGCCTCCCAAAGTGCTGGGATCATTCTGCTTGTAAGCTTTCAAAACTGGAAGCAGTCTTCCTTAACTATTAATCACTATGATATGTAAGTAGAGAGTTGTGGAGTTTGTATCAAAGAACTAGCATTCTGTATGATTCAGTGTTGATCAGTGTTGGATGATTCCATATTCAACAAGGGAGAAAGGCTGAAAGTTGACAAAATCATTATAAAGAGAGCAGCAATAGAAAGCCTAAAATAGAATATTGAAATCAGATGCAATGGCTTTAATAGTTAATAATACAAGAATTTTTACAATAGTGATATCCTAAATTCTGATTTAATGAGAGCTTCACACTTAATTTCAAATAAAAATTTAATATATCTTGCTTACACGAGCTAAAAATAAAGATGTTGACTGAAAAGAAAAAAATAAAATTCCTACATTAAATTGCAAAGCCAATCAACTAATGCAAAGAGAGTACAAATTTTGAAGACCAAATTCTCCAGCCAGAGTGTAATGATACTTGAAAGCAATAATATAACTAAAAAAACAATCTGAAGCCTCTAAATTAATCTTCTAAATGACAATTGAGTCAAAGAAGAAACCATAATTATAATAGATGACCTTTTAAATTGAAAAATGACATAATTGAGACAAAATGTATATATTTCAAAGCTATAAATTTATAGTTTACATTATTTTTATCATAAAGAAAGATAAAATAAGCACTCAGGATCAAAACTAGTAAAAGAAAAACAGAAACTTGTGTGTGTTATTTTAAGGTACATACATACTGAACTTGGAACTGGAAAATTATGGCCACCATGAGCTTATTGTGCGAATGGGAAAAAGTTGCCCTTTGGGTGGGCTTAGCCCCATGCCTAGGCACAGAGTTTGGCCAGTGTAGAGTTATTATAAACATGCCTTTCTGTACCTTCTTGTACATATATCCCATATGCACACATTTCTCTAGGGCTTGTTTGTAGCTCAGTGCCATTGCACTAGTTGTTTCCTCCACCTACTGTGATCGTCCCCCAGGTAGTATTTATTTTCTTTCTTTCTCCCTCTCTCCCTCTTCCTCTCTCCCTTTCCCTCTTTCCTCCACCCCATCCCCATCCCACCTTCCCCTTCCCCCTCGCCCCCCCTCTTCGGTGGCATGATCATGGCTAAGGAAGCCTTGACCTGCTGGGCTCCGGGGATCCTTCTGCCTCAGCCTTCCAAGTTGCTGGAACTACGGGTGTGTGCCACTACTTCTGGATAATTTTTTTATTTATCGTAGAGGTGAGGTCTCGCCATAGACTGGTCTGGAACTGGGCTCAGGCAATCCTCTTTCCTTGGTCTCCCAAAGCGCTGGGATTAGTGAGCCACTGCATAGCCTCCCCATGTATTTTCTGATCTAACTTCTTTATCTCCTATAGTTCTTTACTCAAATGTTACCTTTTCAATGAGGCTTTCCCTGACTACCCTATATCTTTTTGCTTGCTATATAATTTATTTATTTGTTTATTGTTTTGTTTGTCTCTCCTACTAGTATGTAAGCTCTATGAGAGTAGGGATCTTTGCTTCTTTTGTTTACCGTAAGTACATGTTGAATGAGTATTTGTTGAACGAATAGTCATCTGGGAGTGTGGAAAAAAGAATGGACTATGGGAATATAGGAGTGCTACGTAGCAATAAATATTCCTTTACATGTGATAACTTTATAATAAGTTCCAAATTCAAAGATTTTTGCTCAAAAGTTATTGGAATATAAATTTTATATGTACCTCATGTACACAAGAGAACAGGACATTTTTTCATCATAGGTGCACTTATGTCCTAATAATGAGTGAAACTTTGAGTAAAGTATATGCTACATAAATACAAGTACTGAAGATGGTTTTTTTTCCCTTGATGATTAATTTAAAGGGAAAGTTTCCAGAAGGGCCACATCAGAACAGAGATACTGTGGAGAGTCTGAAATTTTAAGACAAGCAATATTAACATTAGAAAAGCTTGAGCTTTATGTTTGTCCTCCTTTTGACTTGAGCATTTCTACCACACTGACAACTCATTCAGACTACCCTTGCTTCTGTCATCGTTACTTTGTTGAGTATCCTATACCTTTTACAGGAGGAAATTTGTATTCTAAAATTTATTCTCTTTTAGCCAGGCTCGGTGGCTCAGCCTGCAATCCCGTGCTTTGGGAGGCTGAGGTGAGTGAATTGCCTAAGCCCGCAGGTTCGAGACCCGCCTGGGCAACTTGTTGAGACCTCATCTCTACAATAAATAAATAAATAAATAAATTAGCTGGGCGTGGTAGCGCGCGGCTGTAGTTCCAGCTACTTGGAAGGCTGAGGCGAAAGGATCGCTAGAGCCCAGCAGGTTGAGGCTGCGGTGGTGGCCGGGAGCGGCCACTGCTCTCCAGTCTGGGAGACAGTGAGACTCCAACTCAAAAAAAAAAAAATTTATTCTCTTTTAAGCAGAAAATTTCTAATCCTAGAAGGATGATTTTTAGGTGTTTGTTTAGTCCAATATAAAGTTTTGCCCACAGAGCATGCAGTCATTTGTCTTTTGTAAATTAGGCTTATAATAAAAGTTGACTAATAAAGTCACCTGGGCCTATTTCACCCAGGTTGGATTACACAAGACTGGCTAGCATCTTGTGGCTGGTTTTTTTTTATGAGGAGTAGATAAGCTTTACCTGTTACATTATTCTATGGCTAAAGAGTAGCAGAGGAAAGGACCCAACCATCTATTTATATAGAAGAGTAACCTGGGGAAGAATGACTAACCATACATTAATTTATTAACTCCCTAACATTTTCAGCTGTTAGATACAGGGAAGTAAGAATTATACAATAGTTTTATTTCTTTTTTTTCAGGCTTACTCAATTCCAGATATGGCCGAGGATGGGTCGATCACAGAAGATTAGCTGTAAACAGCTTTCGCTACTTTGGATACGGCCAAAAATCTTTTGAATCTAAAATCTTAGAAGAAACCAAATTTTTCATTGATGTTATTGAAACATACAAGAGTAGACCTTTTGACTTTAAGCAATTAATAACAAATGCTGTTTCAAACATAACCAATCTGATCCTTTTTGGAGAACGTTTTACTTATGAAGACACTGATTTTCAGCACATGATTGAGTTATTTAGTGAAAATGTAGAGCTAGCTGCCAGTGCCTCAGTCTTCCTGTATAATGCCTTTCCATGGATTGGCATCTTACCTTTTGGAAAACATCAACAGCTGTTTAGAAATGCAGCTGTGGTCTATGATTTTCTCTCTAGTCTTATCGAAAAAGTTTCTGTCAACAGAAAACCTCAGTTACCTCAGCATTTTGTTGATGCTTATTTAGATGAGATGGATCAAAGTAAAAATGACCCATCATCTACCTTCTCCAAAGAAAACCTGATTTTCTCGGTGGGTGAACTGATCATTGCTGGAACTGAAACTACAACCAATGTGCTACGGTGGGCTATTCTTTTCATGGCCCTGTATCCTAACATTCAAGGTGAGGATTCTCTTCATAACCTCAGGGTCTGTCCTTATATGTAGAGTACATACATGTTTTAGAGTCTCTGGCCATGTACAAAGCATTTTATTTAGGTACTCCTGCTATGCTAGCCAAGAAGAGAACTACTTGATAGTTTTGAGAAGTTTTCAAATCTTTTATCTCAGTTTTATGTACAAAATCTCTAACATAGGTCTTACTGTGCCTATTTTATAAATCAGGAAAAAGACTGTGAGTATCTAGAAGTGGCAGAGCTGGTACCTGAACTCTGTTTTTTTTTAAATTAAAAATAATTAATTTTATGCTTCACTGTTTTCCTTGCTGAGAGTAATGTTTCACCAATTCTAGATTGCTTCATTTTTATTATTATTACTTTTTTTTTTTTTTTTGAGTCAGAGTCTCACTCTGTCACCCAGGCTGGAATGCAGTAGCACGCTCATAGCTAATGCAACCTTGACCTGCTGGGCTCAGGCGATCCTTCCACCTCAGCCTTCCAAGTAGCTAGAACTACAGGCATGCACCCCTACCCTAGCTAATTTTTTGACTTATTGTTGAGACAAGGTCTTGCTAAGTTGCCCAGGCTGGTCTCGAACCCCTGGACTCAGCCATTCCCCTCACCTCTACCTCCCAAAGTGCTGGGATTACAGGCATGAGCCACAGCACCTGGCCTATTATTACTTTTAATGTACTTTTCACAACAGAGTTACCTAGAACATTGGTTACTGTTAGTTAAAGATATATAGCATAAATTTAATTAAATAGAACTCCTAGATAATGAAAAATCTGAATCTGGGTGTACCCATATCCTGTTGGCTTATTGTAGGTTAGCCTTTGTTTTATCCAAGGGAAATTACTTTAGATATAATTCTACGAATTGCATAATAATTTGAACACTTTTTCTCTGACAGGACAAGTTCAGAAAGAGATTGATTTAATTATAGGCCCCAGTGGGAAGCCTTCTTGGGACGACAAATGCAAAATGCCTTATACTGAGGCAGTTTTGCATGAAGTTTTAAGATTCTGTAATATAGTTCCATTAGGGATTTTCCATGCAACCTCTGAAGATGCAGTTGCACGTGGTTATTCAATTCCTAAAGGCACAACAGTAATTACAAATCTTTATTCTGTACACTTTGATGAAAAGTATTGGAGAGACCCAGAAGTATTCTATCCTGAGCGATTTCTGGACAGCAGTGGATATTTTGCCAAGAAGGAAGCTTTTGTTCCTTTTTCTCTAGGTAAGAGAACTTTTACAGGGGCATAACTTTAGATTAAAGTATAAAACAGTGATTCATTATGTATAGCATCTTAATCTGAAGCTTCCTGCTATTTAATTAAATATTCCAATTCTGAAAACACAGCATTGCTTCTTACAGGAGAGAATGGTCTCATTGGAGATAACTGACACCTGTTTCTTCTAAAAATAAGCCTTAACTTATTAACCAGAGATAAATTGTCGAGAAACTCTGGTTTCTTGTGAAACTTCTTTGCCTGTGGATTTTTGAACTGTAGTCAAAACCTGTAGAGTGAGAAATCAGTAGCTGGTTGTTGAGAAGCTGAGATCCAGAAAAGGGAAAAGCTGAGAAAAGGGAAAAAGACATGACTACTTGAAGTAAAACTGGAATCTGGCTTTCTTCACTTGCAGTTATTATACCTCATCTCCAACTAGGAAAATATTGCTTCTGCTGTGAAAAAGTATACAGATCACAAGACCCAAGGAAGGTGGACTAGAAACTCTTCCTCTTCCTTGGAGAAGAATACACAGTTGAAATAAAATGGGCTTCTCTTGGATCTATAAAACAAAATGTCATACCTCAAATTAGAGGTTATCTTAGGCTCTGTTACAATGTGCAAGAAAACTAGGGGAGAGGACTAAAGTCTTACAAAAGTCCATGGTCTGACAAAAGGGGGCAGAAGAATGGATTCTGGGAAGTGAAGTGCCAATTTCTATTCTTCGGGATTTAAGAAAATATTTTAATAAACAACTTTCTCTAACTTTCTTTAAATTCCAGATTTCCTGAATGGCACCCAAATATTAGACATTAATTTTGTTAAATATTGTGGGTTTTAAAAAATTATTATATCTGCTTTTTCTGTTTAGGGAGAAGACACTGTCTTGGAGAACAGCTGGCTCGGATGGAATTGTTTTTGTTTTTTACAGCATTGCTTCAGCGGTTTCATTTGCATTTTCCACATGAGCTAGTTCCAAATCTGAAACCCAGGTTAGGCATGACATTGCAGCCCCAACCTTACCTTATCTGTGCTGAAAGACGCTGAAAGTACATGGGTGTTTTAGGGAACAAGGGTGTGGGTGTATGTCAGCCTCACTCCTGAACCATGTTTAATCAATGTGTGGGTTTGGATAAAAGTCACAATATCATAAAGCCAAATGAACATGGATGTGTTTTTTAAAACGGTACTAGAACAATAACAAGCACTAGCTGTGATTATTTTTCAAACTTTATGACTTATAAGATGGAATTCTCTACTGAGGAACACGAAGGTGCAAATAACATGTTTTGCTTAAGTTGCTAAGAAGGGCCATAGATGCCCTAAGCAGAGCCCCTTGTTTAGTGCTAGGTACCTCTCATCCTTTCTTGACTTCATCTGGCCTCTGCCAGAGAGCTTTAGTTCCAGATACCAACTCCCTTCTGATCTGGTATTGTTAGTAATAGACTGTGTAGTTCGAGTCCAGTTTAACTGAGGACTAAAGAAGAAATTAAGCGCAAATAAATTAGTTTGGACTGCACAGGTATTTTAGATATGGTGGCAGATGATAGAAGAAATATATATTTAATGTAAGGTCTGCCAGTGTTTTTGAATCTTGTTCCCTACCTCATCTTCACAAGAATTGTATCATTCTTATAAATGAGGGTCTGTGTGAACCCTAAGCATCCATTCCCATAGAAGCAGTTCAGTAGATAGAAAATTGTAATAATGTATTTAGAATAAAAATGACACATGGCTATTGATTCTTTGCAGACACAGACACTTTTCCTGTCACTACTTCTTTCTAAAACCAGTCACAGCAATTAAAGATTGAATCCTCTTATCTTTTAAAGGTCTCTAGGCATTTTCCTGGGTTAGTGTTATTTTTCTAAAGATAATTATATTTAAATCCAAGGGTGTGCTTTAAAGACTGGGCGACTGTGTAAATGTGGACACTTGAGAGTGAATGAGATGCTATTAATAATTATGCCAGGCCGGGTTTGGTGGTTCATCCTGTAATCCCAACACTTTGGGAGGCCGAGGTGAGTGGATTGCCTGAGCCCGCGGGTTTGAGACCAGCCTGGGCAACTTGGCGAGACCTTGTCTCTACAATAAATCAAAAACTAGCTGGGTATGGTAGCACATGCCTGTGGTTCCAGCTACTTGGAAGGCTGAGGCAGAAGGATTGCTGGAGCCCAGCAGTTCAACGCTGGGGTGGCCCTGAGCATGCCACTGCACTCCAGCCCGGGCGACAGAGTGATACTCCAACTCAAAAATAAATAAATAAGTAAACACATATGCCAGGACAAGAAGGATAAGTTTTAACTTCCCTGAACAAACTGAAATGTCTGTTTACCCATTTATAGCTACTTTTACATTATCATTGTACATTATGGGTTCACATTCTTGTAACTTGGCTCGTGAATAGTTGCTGCCTCAGAGTAAGTGCACCTAATAATTATCTCTATTAGAATATGAATTTAACCTTAGTTTGATGGATTTAACCTTAGTTTGACATCATCTGCTGAATATTTTCAAGTTTGTCTTTGCATCTTTGATATATTAAATGTTACCAGTTGCAAGAGAAAGAAAATCCTGTGCAAGTTTCCTTAACTAATAAAGGGAAAATTTGGAAGTACTATGGAAGGTTTAGAGTTGGTATGACTTAAATGATTCATGGTGTAATCAAAGATCCTGCTTTTTTCCATCCCTTAATTTTGCCTGCTAGATAGTACCAGCTTTAACCTAAGGCTGGCACTTGCGAGTACATGTGCTTCACCCATCTCCCTGTAGAGAAAGCAAGCTTAGATTGTGTCTGAGAGAGCACGGACGGTTTTTTAGATGCCCCCAAGAAAACTGTTTTATAGGTTGTAACTGAGTTGTGTGCTCATCCATTAACTTAAAAGTATGCTTTATGAGTGGGATCATGGTTCACTTACCCTACCACTAGAACTTGTAATGGAGTTGATTTCTACCAAAATACATGTGCTACGGGATATGGGTGGTATCACTATCTAGACAAAAATAAGAGCAATTTGAAGACTAGAGTAACTGTAAGTCAGATGACCAATTATATCTGGCTTATCTGCCCCCTGATAACCTGCTAAGCCAAGCAACTTTCCAACCTACCTTCCTGAATCTTGACAAATATATTTATCCAAATCACTCCTTAATCTGTATTATTTCTTTGACACAGCAACTTTTTCATCCCTGGGCCTCCTGCTTACTGTCATGTCTCCTATAAAAGCCTAAGTTGGACTCTATATACTGGGGATTCTAGAGGCATGGTAGTCTTACTGGGTGAGGAAAACAACTTAGAGAACTGAAGTAGATTATAATAAAAATTGAGGAGGCCTTCTCTTGCTTCTAAGTGCTAACATTATTACTTTGACTGTGACTAGGAACTCCTTAAACCTATAGAACATGAAAATCATGCTATTTTTATTACCCGTGTTTAAGGAAATGTTTGCATTTTTTCTTAATCAGGCTAATGTAAGTCTGACAAAAATCATAAAAGATGTAAATTCATAAACCATTAGAGATAAAAGAGCTTTTAACCTTACTTAATGTGATTATTTTATAGCCAAGGAAACAGTGGTTCAGACAGGGGAAGTGATTCCTCTAGTTCATGGCAGAAGCATGGCTTATTCATTCCATGTTCTTTTTACTCACACCCAATGATTTATATTATGCTTTACAATTTATAAGGCTATTTTTCACATACTGTCAACACTTGGCTATTTGGAACCAGTTAGCTGTGGTAAAAATAATATACTGCACTGTTGGAAAAGTTAACATGAATTCGCAAATAATGGAAAATATATAATTTTTGAAATTATGTAGTAGCAGATACATTGGATCTGTGCAATGGGAGTGCCTTCTATCATCAGTCAATGATAAGCTCCTAATTTAAATGTCAGAGATCAAATTTCTGATTCAAGATGGCAACTGAACACACTTTTTTCTTCTCAAATATCACTGGAATTTTTGAGAAAAAGAATAATGACATTGAGGTGGGATGAAAGGCAATATTAGTGAATAAGATACTTTCAAGTTATAGAAGATGGAAGGTAAATGGAAAAATATTGAAGAAACCACAGATAAAACCATGCATAAACAAGACCTGAGGTGGAGATAGAAGCCCATTAGTCACAGGATAGCTATGGAGAAGATCTGTAGATAAGGAGAAGAGGTGATAAGGAGAGCAAAATTGGAAGGGAATCAAGCTGACTGACTGGGATAAACAACCTCCCAATTTGCCCCTGTCCCGACTCTTCTGTTTGTGCAGCTGTTGGACTTGCCCCAGTGCTGAAATAAAAGTCTTTTTTTTTTTTTTTTTTTTGAGTCTCACTCTGTCGCCCAGACTGGAGTGCAGTGGCTGCTCCCGGCCACCGCAGCCTCAACCTGCTGGGCTCCGGTGATCCTTCCGCCTCAGCCCGGTGATCCTTCTGCCTCAGCCTGTCGAGTAGCCGGAATTACAGGCATGCGCTACCACACCCGGCTGATTTTTTGATTTATTGTAGAGATGAGGTCTCGCTGCCCAGGCGGGTCTCGAACCCGCGGGCTCAGGCAATCCACTCACCTCAGCCTCCCAACGGTGCGGGATTACAGTCTGAGCCACCGAGCCCCAGCTTATAAAAGTCTTAATTGAGCACCCATGCCCAGATGGTGGTGCTCCTTTATGGGATTAGTGCTCTAGATTGAGGGCCTTGCCTGTAATTTAGTCTAACTTTGAATTTAGAAGTTCTTTATCGCCCAAACTGTGACTCAAGTGTGAAGGAAAGTTTCAGTGCACCAACTGATGATTGAGGAAACATTAGCAAAAGAACTAGCATGAGCACTGAATAAATTCAACTACAGAACTAAGACATAGGTGGTATAAGTGACAATAATATCTGTGTTTTATATTCTGACAGTGGGAAGAATGCATCTAACAAAAAAATGAGAAGAGAAGTGATAGAACATAGAGTAAGCTCTGATTGCTTCATGTAGTTAGGATTCAAAAGATATAATTTAAAACTGACAAATCAAGTAGTATAAGTCTAAGCATATTTAAGAGTACACAAGTAAAGAATAATAATATTGCCTTAAATTGGGTAGTGGTAGATAGGGAAGAGTAAGTACAATCTATTTCTTTTTTATTTACAGACAAGAAGCAGACACTACAAAGAAATACAGTTCAAAGACATAAAGATGGCCACTATGAATCAGATCTAAACCTTCCTAAATGTCAGAGCCAGAATTAATTTTTTTTTTTTGAGTTGGAGTCTCACTCTGTCACCCAGACTGGAGTGCAGTGGCTGCTCCTGGCCACCACAGCCTTGACCTACTGGACTCCGGTAATCCTTCCACTTCAGCCTTCCAAGTATCTGGAATTACAGGCGTGCGCTGCCACGCCCAGCTAATTTTTTTATTTATTGTAGAGATGATGTCTCACCAAGTTGCCCCAGGCGGGTCTCGAACCCGCAGGCTCAGGCAATCCACTCACCTCAGCCTCCCAAGGCGTGGGATTACAGGCTGAGCCACTGAGCCCAGCTGAATTTTTTAAGAAAAGAGCAAATAATCTGACAAATTAAGTTCCTACATATAGTCACATTAATCAGTATAAATGGGCATATCTCACCTATTTAAAAGGTGTTCAGATTTTATTATAGACCAAATCCAATACTATAGTGTGTTGTATACACGAGACACTCAAAACTTAGGTTAAAAGTTAAAAACAAAAGGATGAGCAACGGCATACCAGGCAATACAAATAAAAAAGCATGAGTCATGATTCTAATTAAGGTAGAATTCAAGCTAGAAACAGGGAAGACCAAATCAACTGACTTATTTGAAGGGTGAGCTAAGGTATCTACCACGATTTTCTTTGTAATTGGGTCAGGTAAACAGTGACTGCTTTCAAACTGGAAAAGAAAATTATAAATTCCTCACTGGCAGGAAATAATGAATTAGACAACAACAAAAAATAGAATTAATAAAATAATTTTCATCTTTAAACATTTAGTGAGATGCGGTGGTAAACACTTGGAACCCCAGCTTCTTGAGAGGCTGAAGTGGGAGAATCACTTGAGACCAGGAGTTTGAGGCTGTAGTGTGTATGCTATGTTGTGCCTGTGAATAGCCACTGTACTCCCGCTTGGGCAACAAAGTGGGACTCCTGTCTCTAAAAATATCGTTTAAAATAAAAATCAGATCAAGTGTCAGCAAGTTATACCTCACAGGCCAAATCTGGCTTGCTATCTGTTTTACATAGCTCACAAGCTAAGAATGTTTTTTGTTTTTAAGTAGGCAAAAAATATATATATTTTGCAACACATGAAAATTTTGAGAGTTTCAAATTTAGTGTCCAAAAAGTTAATGTGGGAACACAGAAACATTTTTTAAAAAAATACATTGTCTACAGCTACTTTTGTGCTATGTTGAGAGTTGCTTCGTTGTGACAGAGATCACATGGGGCATGCTCATACCTTTACTGCTGCTTGGCACACTACAAATCACAGTGATGCAGTTAGTTATAACTTGGTAGCATTTCTAGTGCTATGCATATGTCCACATAGCAACATTTTACTTAATTTTTAAATCAAAATGTTATTTTTTTTATTACCAGTGCATACCCATCATGTCAAAAACAAAAAGAGAAGTGAACTTTGAATATCTTGCTTTTAAGGCACAATGGAGTGTGGATTATTTTGTTACCAAATTGGGTGACAAAGTACTGTGTTTAATATATAATGATACTGTAGCTCTGCTAAAAGTACCTTATGGTTTGGCACTACTACATGAACCAATCATCACAATATTTCTGATGCTTGAGAACAGCTGTCAGAAAAAATTATAAATTTTAAAATGAATTTTCTCATGATACCAGAATTTCTTCACCAAAAAATGAACAGGAAACTGCAACCAAAGTAAGTTTCTGAGTGGCTTCTTTGTTATCCAAGCAAGGAAAGCCATTTGTTAACTATAAATTGATTTAATTGTGTTTAATTGCAGCAGCCAAAGAAATGTATCCAGAGAAAATAAGCTTAATGTGCTTTGAATGAGAATAGTTACTTAAGGAGTTAAGGACGTTGGGAACAACATTGGTAGTAAAAAAACAAAACAAATAATTTCGAGTGGTTTTCCTTGGCTTTTGATGAATAAATAAATATTACCAATACCACTCAGTTTTAAGTGACTGAAGATTTAACCTCTATGAACAGTCTGGAATAAACAACTACAGGAGAGAATATTTCAGAACATGAGAAAACGCTAATTCAGAACAAACTGAAGACTGTAAAGATGTGTTACAACTAAGTAAAAATATGTGTGGAGCATAAAAAGGCATAGTTGGACAAATTATATTATTATTTCAGAAAGTATTTTGCATGAAATACTTGAATCTATCATAAGTTATCAAACCAGTGTGTCAGCAGTGAACTTCATTTACTCTCATGAACTTGACCATCATCAGTTTTGTGAATTTTTCTCAGAAATAGAAGCTAAATATTCTGATTTGCTCTCCCACACAAGAGTCCAATGACTTAGCAGTAGTAATGTTTTATTGCAGAATTTTTAGCTCAAGGACGATATTAAATGGGTTTTTTTTTTTTTAATGAAAAGAACCACCCTCAACCACTTACTAAACACTGAATAACTTTGGACATTAGCTTTTACAACAGACTTGATTGTTCTTAGTGAGTTTAAAAATATAAGGGGAGTCAGGCTCGGTAGCTCAGCCTGTAATTCCAGCGCTTTGGGAGGCTGAGGTGAGTGGATTGCCTGAGCCCGCAAGTTCGAGACCCGCCTGGGCAACTTGGTGAGACCTCATCTCTACAAAAAAAATAAAAAATTAGCTGGGCGTGGTCGCGCACGCTTGTAGTTCCAGCTACGGAAGGCTGAGGTGGAAGGATCACCAGAGCCCAGCAGGTTGAGGCTGCAGTGACCAGGAGCGGCCACTGTACTCTAGTCTGGGTGACAAGAGTGAGACTCCAACTCAAAAAAAAAAAAAAATATATATATATATAAGGGGAAACAGTGCTTATATGGGAAACACTGCAATGAAGTCATTGTAATGACAGTCTAACACTTTGAATCACAGTATAGTCATGCATTGTGCAAAAGACACTTTGACCAAAACAGACTGCTTATACGATGGTGGTCCCGTAAGATTATAATACCATATTTTTACGGTACTTTTCCTGTGTTTAGATACACAGATACCACTGTGCTATAGTTGCCTACAGTATTCAGTACAGGTTTGTAGCCTAGGAGCAATAAGCTGTACTGTATAGCCTACGTGTGTAGTAGGCTGTACCAGAGGAAGTAGACTCTACAATGTTTGCACAATGATGAACCGGCTAATGATGCATTTCACAGAACATATCTCTATCGTTACACATGACTATCATCAAGCTGCTGTATGTACTCCTCATGCTGTCAAAAGTAAAACAGTGACACACAGCTTTCCAGCAGATATATTTTGTGAGCCATGAAAGTTCTAGCAGCACTTCTGAGGACTGATGCAAGTGCAAAGGAAATTTCCATATTTTCAAAATTTATTTAATAATACAATTGAGGAACTTCCATCTAACCAGTTGGACATGATTAGTCTACAAAAATAATGACATGCTAAGAGGCAGATATCAAGAGAAAAATTTAATAGAATTCTATATATGCCTTCCCAGTGATTAATATACTCAATTAAAATCAGATGTTTATGGATTGATATTAATGTCTGGCAGAACCCATCCATGTGAAAAGGCATTTTCAAAGATTAATTATATTAATCTCATTACAGATCAGCCTTAACCAATGAACATTTGCAATGTTTTGATGATAGGAAATGCTAACTTTGAACACTGATTAAGCAAAATGTTAAACCCCCTAAAAAAGAATTCTCTTTTTCTAATTGGTGGATAAATATTATAAACAGATGTACTTAGTTATCATTATAAGTATTTTTGAATATCATCAATGCAGATTTTGTAGACTTTTTTTCTCATTATATGAGCACTTCCATAATGTCTTGGCCTGCAAACTTTATATTATATACTATATGCTCTTTTACAAAAAATTTGACCAAAAAAAATGCTAGTGGTTAGACAAACCACTAGCTAATCAAGGTAAATGTGGGAGCAATCATAAACACTCAAAATGCAAAATAACAGAGAAAGATAATCGTAACTACAGATTGTAGCTACAGATTTTTTGTATCTTAATTTGTTCTATTACTTTATTAAATTACCTTAACTTCCTATTGATTCTCATAGATTCTAGGGGTATATAGTAATATTATCTGTAATATTAATCTAATTGACTTATACAAGTCAATGCAAATAAGTTTGAAGACCTAAATGAAATGGATAATCTAGGAAAATGTAATTTAATAAAATTGAGCCTAGAAGAAATACTGTCAGCAAACTAGTTTTCATAGAAGAAAAAGAAAAGTTGACAAAGATGTAGCCCTTAATAAAATATTTGAACAATTACAGAGCATAGAATGTAAAATAAAACTTTTGAATTGTTTTTTGGAATAAAAATAATACAAACATAAACCATTCTCACAGTCATCAATTCTAAAATCCTAAATAAAGAATCCAACACCTACATTTAAAAAAATATGCATCATAATCAAGTGGAGTTTATGCTTGGAATATAAGAATGATTCAATATTAGGAAATATTCATATTAATCACAGAGTAAATTCATGTGGACATTGTCATGCTAAAAAAACATTTGAAAAAATTCAACATTCTTTTTTTTTTTATTTTGGAGAAAAGTCATACAAATTTAACGTGTATACATGGGAGCCTTCAAAATAAAAACTGAAAGATACAGGAGAATTGTCCACTTTCATGCTTAGATTCAGCAAAGTATGAATAACCGTGTCAAAATATTACTGAACAAAAAGGATATGATCTCATGCTAATAGACTAAGTGGGGAACCACAACAAGACCTAGTCTGTCTAGATTCTACATGGCATCTCTGAGCCTGCATTCCTTCCTTGTGGGGATAGGGCAGGGTCCACTCTGGAATGGGAGTCTTAATGATCTACAGTCAAAGGTCAGGTGTGTGTGTGTGTGTGTTGTTTGTTTTTGTTTTGTTTTTTTGAATCAGGGTCTCACTCTGTCACCCAGGCTGGAGTGTGGTGGTATGATCACGATCACCGCGGCCTGGAACTTCTGGGCTCAGGTGATCCTTCCACCTCAGCATGCTGAGTGGCTGGGAGTACGGGCATGCACCACCATGCCGGGCTTATTTTTTTCTTGTAGAAGTCTTGCTGTGTTACCCAGGCTGGTTTTGAACTCCTGGGTTCAAGCAATCTGCCCACCTCAACTTCCCAAAATGCCAGGATTACAAGTGTGAAGATAATTTCTTTATGGTCAGTTTTTGCACAGAAAGGAGGAGGGAAAGTTAAAGTAATATTTTTAGGTTTTATGGCTAGCTCTGGGGAAAATGGGTTCTGGTTTCTATGACCCACCTTGGAGAAGAAGGATCCTAGTTTCTAAGGCTAGCCTCGGGGGAGAATAGGAATGGGAACAGGAGAGCAGGAGAAGGTCAGAGAAAAACTTGCTTCTGAGGCCTTTATTTTGGGGTATTGTTTTCTGAGCCTCAACACTACTGTCAACACTCATTCTTGATAAAAAATACAAATTGTGTTGCTATCTTATAATCAACTAAAAAAGTTGAGGCAATTAATACATGAGTACATATATATACATGCACACATTCATTAAAAAACCCTCTTTATTTCATTCTTTATTTCACAATGTGTGCATATATATGTACTCATGTATTAATTAATACATATATATATATATACATTTCAAATTTGATGCAGAAATATTGGAAGTATTCCTCTAAAGTTAAGAATAAGAAAAAGAGTCCACTATCATCACTGTCTTTTTCACATTGTATTCGAAGTATTAGCCAGCACAATTAGACATTAGAGTGAAAGAACTGAAAAGAACAAAACCATTTCTATTTACAGATAATATTACCTGATTTTCATAGATACCCCTAGAATCTATTAAAATCAATAGGAAGTTAAGGTAATTTAATAAAGTAATAGAATAAATTAAGATACAAAAATCTGTAGCTATCATATATACAGCAGTCATTAGAAGATGCACGGAAGAGAAAGTACCATTTTCGGCATTAAAAGTAAAATACTAGGAATAAACAATGTACAAAAGATAAGTGGAGAAAACATTAAAATGCTCTTGAAGAAGTCAAAAAGAGACCTCGACAAATGGATAGATAGCTGTTATGACTGAGTAAGCAAGAAGTTACACCAGCAAGTTGAGTCTAATTAATTATGAATTTATTAAATGCGTGGGTTAAGAGTAGGCAAACGCCAGAAAAGCTCTTGGCAAATTGGTGCAGTTTGTGACAAGCTTTTTTAGGTAAAATTTGCTGCATTGGCTACGTAGCAATTTAGTGATCATAGCAACTATTACCTAACAACTTGGCAACCAAAATGGGAACTTTTGATTGTTAGGGAGCTTTGATTAATTTCCTAGGTATAGCCAGTGCTCAAAAAGTCCCTGGAGTTCTGCCATTAAGATATAGTTTAAGGTAGTTACATAGAGACAAGGAAGAAGAATTATTATACAATGGAGTTACCTTGGTTAGGTCACTAACAGAAAATAAGAACAAACTATGAAAATGTCAAAGTGTAACATTTGATTTCAGTTAACAAAGCATACGATTACATGGAAGCCATGGCAAAGGAGTTCTGTAATGGTCAGCAGGCAACGGTCAGCATAACCTGCCCAAAGGAGACAAAGCTGGGGGTGTGTGGTCATGGGAACGTTACTGTAATCACACAGAGGCATTGATTCTTAGGTCAGACAGGTGACTCAGATGAAAGTTTTAAACAAAATGGAGTAAGCTGGCTAACATTATTACTTTGCTAGGAATTTGATTTTATTAACTGATTTAGCTTATTTCATAACCTGTTATAGGAAAAGAAGACAACACAAAGATGTTTTACCTAGGTTAATATAGGAATTTAATGTGATCATATGAAAGTGTTGTCAGGTGGAGTTTTCTTCACAGAACTAGACAATCTGTTTCTAAAATTCACATGAAAAAGTAAACAAGTACAAATAGTCGCAAAAATCTGAAAAATAATAGCAATGTGAAGATTTTAGCCCCAACAGATACTGGTATGCAATAAAGCTTGCATAAAATAGTGTGATAATGACATGAATAGTCAGGCTAATAGGAAAGAAAGAAATCTGAATACATGGAGGAATGTCACATTGGTGAAATAACGAGGGATTCTTTAATAAATGGTGTTGAGACTACTCTGTAGCCATTTGGAAAACAGTTGAAAATTTGAATCCACATTTCACTGCATATGCCTTGATATACTCCAAATAGCTCAAAAGTTTAAATGTATAGAACTAAGCCAGAAGAGTTACAGGAGAAAATATGAATAATTCTTTAACTGTGGAATAAGGAAACCTTTCTAAGTACAGCTCAAAATTCAGAAGCTGTAAAATAAGATAAATTTATATTCATAAAAACAACAAACATCTTCTGCAAGGCAAACAACACTGTAAGTGGTTCATTCGAACCAGCAAAAAAATCAGAGTTAATCTTCTTAATACCATAAGAATACAGAAGAAAATGTTTAACAGTGCATTTGGAAGCAATGGTCAGTGGATATGGACAGTTCACATATACATACACCACACTGTAAACATCTGAAAAGATAACTAAAACCTCATTCATAATAAAAGAAATATAAACTTTACTGAGATAACATATCTCTATCTGACGCAAAAAATTCTAGAATCTGACAACGCACTGCTGACAATGTTATGCTGAAACAGGCACTTCCATACATGTCTGATAAAAGTGGGGAAAAAAACACATAATTATTATGGAAGGGAATTTGGCAGTATCCGTCAAAGAGATGCATTCACCTTTTGATTGTACAATTCCAATTCTTAAGAATTTCCTGCAGATATATTTAAGCACATACGAGGAAACGTAAGTGCCAGATGACTCACAGATAAATCATGACAGCAAAGTAAAATAGGTCGAAAAACTGAAATCACACATATCTATCAATAGAGAAATGGTAGAATAAACTATAATACATTATCAGAATAGTGTATGACCGTGTAAATGCTGAGGAGATTTCCTCTGCAGTTATGGAGAGATTTGGATATGTCATATTAAAATACAAAAGTAAGACCAACATATGGGATGTAGTAGCCAGTCTCTAATAAAGTCCCCAGTATACCTGGTATACACAACCTTGTGAATCAGGATTGGTCTGAAGGAGCAATAGCATGTAATAGAAGAGATGGCATGTGACTTCTAAGCCTTGGACTAAAGGCAGTGCAGATTTTCACCTTGGTCTCTTGGATTGTTTTCTCCAGGGGAAGCCAGTCTATGCCATGATATCACTCAAGCAGTCCTGTGGAGAGGCTCACATGGAGAGAAACTGAGGCCTCCTACCAATTAACAGGATCAACTTGCCAACCATGTGAGGAAGCCATCTTGCAAGTAGGTCCTCCTTAAACCTCCAGATGACTGCAGACCCAGCTTATATCTTAGTGTGACTGTATGAAAGATGCTGAGCCCAAGTTGTGCAGCCAAGCCACTTCTAAAGTCCTGACTCATCGAAATCATGAGAGAGAACAAATGCCTATTGACAGTATGTTTTGGGACAAGGAACAGCCTATAAAGTAAGTTCCTTTTTTGTAGGATAGGGGGAATAACGTGTGTGCACATATATGTGTGTGTATGTATATTCACTTGTATTTGCACGGTATTTGGATAAAAAGCACTAGATAGATTTCTATGAAACTAATGAAAAAGTAATTTCTAGGGGTCTGTGAGAAAAGGGTAGACGAGGATGAGGGGATTGAAATGAAACATTTTAGTAGGTTCATCTTTTTAAATTAGAATCTCAATTCTCTATCAGTAATTGCATTCATTTCTATATAAGTATATAAATGTATATATGTTTATATATTTATAAAAGTCTATATAAATGAATATGGTTAAAGCCACAAAATAACAAAGATATATTTTAAAATTAGAATTCCTTTTTTTTTTAGTGGAGTCTCACTCTGTCGCCCAGGCTGGAGTGCAGTGGCACACTTATGGTCACCCCAGCGTCAATCTGCTAGGCTCCAGCGATCCTACCGCCTCAGCCTTCCAAGTAGCCAAAACTACAGGCGCAGCTGGGCTCGGTGGCTCAGCCTGTAATTCCGCGCCTTTGGGAAGCTGAGGTGAGTGGACTGCCTGAGCCCGCGGGTTCGAGACCCGCCTGGGCAACTTGGTGA
>NW_007253920.1:474105-494698 GCF_000164805.1 Carlito syrichta
AAAACTACAGGCGCACACTACCACGCCCGGCTAATTTTTTATTTATTGTAGAGACGAGGTCTCACCAAGTTGCCCAGGCTGGTCTCAAACCCATGGGTTCAGACAATCCACTTGCCTCGGCCTCCAAAGTGCTGGAATTACAGGCTGAGTCACCAAGCCCGGCCAGAATTCATTTTTTTAAGAAACACTGGCCTAGAAGCTCTTCATCTTTTCAAATCTGACACAAGCAGTAACAGGAAATCTAAATAGTCCTGTAACTAATAAAGAAATTGAATTCATAATTTAAAATGTCTACAAGGAAAATTCCAGGTCTGGATTAATTTACTAGTGAATTCTAATAACTAAATTTAAGGAAGAAATAATGACAATCTTGTAATATTTTCAGGCTATGATTTAAAGTTAAAAATATAAAATAATAATGACAATCTTACACAAACACTCCTAGAGAATGAGAAAAGGCACACTGTCCAACTGATTTTTCTTCATGCTTGGATAACTTTGATACCAAATGTATATTTATATAAAGAGAATTATAAACTAATCTCACTCACCTCAATCACAGAGATGTAAAAAAATTATACATGAATAACAGATTTCCTCTCATAAGGACACCAGTCAGATTGTATTAGGGCCTCCCATAACCACCTCATTTTAACTTAATTCTTTCTTTAAAACTCCAAATATAGCCACATTCTGAGATATGGGCATTAATCTTCAACATATAGGAGACATAATTCAGCCCATAACAATCAGTGAAGATTTATGGGGCTAAGATATAAAAGAAGGAAAAGATTCTGGAGACATCAGCTTGGAATGTCACACTTATTTTCCTCTAGATTTGTGAACCAATTCTAAAGGCCAGCTTTGAATAGTTTCAATCCCTGAGTGGGTTAAGGCAATTCACCATTACTAATTGATACTAATGCCCCAGCAGCCTTCCAGAGGCAAACAGATCCTCTCTGGAGAAATCTTGTGCTTCAAATATCTCTTCAATATTTTTCATTTGCAATGTTGGCACTCAGTAATAACTAGCACAGAAGGAGACAAGATATGTATGGAACTAAGAAAAACAGTAGACAACAGAAGGAGAGCTTCAGTAGGTCTAGATAATAATCAGCTATAAACTTTACGATAATTATGCTTAATATGTTTGTAGTATATACTCTTAGTGCTCTGCCATAATTCTCTTTACTAGGTGGATTCACTCACTTCAACTCTACCCTCACCCCCTTCCTCATACCCTTTTCCACAGAATTGTCCTCAGTTGATGGGGTCATCTTTCCTGGAATTCCCTAGGAAGTTAACTTGAACTCCCCACTCCACCCCAGCAGGCAGGAGAATATACATCACACATACACACTCCTTGCCTCAAGGAGGACAACTGTGTGATGCCAATGGATGTTTCAGCGCTCCATCCTATAGTATCAGGCTGAGGAATTCATATGTATCAACATCTTTGGTTTCTTCCCATGCCCTATCCTGCTTCTCTCACTCACAGGTTAAGAGCATTCCCTCAATAAATCAGTTGTACTGTACAGGAATTTCTATCTCAGGTTCTACTTCTAGGGGACTTAACATAATATTTAAAAAAAATAAAAGATTGAGGCATTCATCAGAGAATTGAAAACCATAAAAGAAAATCAAAGAGAGATTCTAGAACTGAACAACATACTGGCTAAATTTAAGAACTTAGTTGATGGATTTTTTTTTTTTTTTGAGTTGGAGTCTCACCCCATCAACCCAGGCTGGAGTGCAGTGGCAAGCTCACAGCCACCCCAGCTTCGACCTGCTGGGCTCCGGCGATCCTTCCCCTTCAGCCTTCCAAGTAGCCAGAACTACAGGTGCGTGCTATCACGCTCAGCTAATTTTTTTATTTATTGTAGAGATGAGGTCTTGAACCCGTGGGTTCACGAAATCCCCTCACCTCAGCCTCCCAAAGTGATGGGACTACAGGTTTGAGCTGCCACGCCCCGCCAGTTGATGGGTTTTGTAAGAGACTGGACACAGCCAAAATGCAGTGAGGAAAACACCTATAATTAAGCAAAGAGAGATTAAAAAAGATAGAAAAAACAGAAGTCTGAGAATTTTCCAAAACTGATGAAAGACATCAAGCCAGAAAGTCAAGAAACCCTATGAATGCCAAACAGAATAAACAGAAAATCATTTCAAAGGGACAACAATAACACTATGGCTAACTTCACAAGAGAGACAATAGCAAACTAGAAGACAAAGGGATGATGTCTCCAAAATACTCAAAGAAAATAATTAGCATGGAATATTACACTTGCCTTGATACCCTTTACTCAAAAGGTGAAAGACGTTTGTAGACAGAAAATTCAGGTTGGGAGTTACGGTTAATGGGGAGGGAGGAGATAGTAGATAGCTGAGAAGGGAGATGTGGAGAGCCAGCAATGTGTGGGTTTGGTTAAAATATATCCTAGCGGGGCCTCCAAATGTTGTCAGGCTCCATGGGGGTACATGCGATCCAGTGTCTCGTGAAAGATGCAAAGAATGGCACAAAAATTAGATTGGGAAATATAGTTTATTTAGAAAGTAAATGAGAGAGAGAGAGAGAGACAGACAGACAGGAGAGAGAGAGAGAGACATACTTCCCCAGGGTAGAGGAGGGGGCCAAAGCTTAGGAAGACTTGGCCTGGCCACAGCTCAAAGAACACATGGCCAGACCATAGCTTAGCAAAGCAGTGGTGACTGCTGTCTTGAGTTGAATGTCTTTTAACCCTTCCCTTTGGTGGGGGCAGGTCGTTAAGATGATTGGGTGGTGGTCTGCTCCTCGTCATCACGGAGGGCAAGTAAGGGCAAGTACTGATGTCAGGTGATGAATAGCAGGCAGATGGGTGGGTTAGTCACATGATTGTTGCCATGGTGATGGGGTCTGTCTGTGTGATGAAGATCAGGACCTCTGATTAGGTTAACTTGGATCTTAAGGGTGGAGACAAATACTTAAAATAGAGAAGCTAGTTAGTACAAAACAAGCTGGGAGGGGGTTGTAAAACAATTATCAATAGCAACCTCTGAGAAACCGGTTCTGTCCTTGGCTAGTGATTAGAGGGTAAATTAAAGTGAACTGCTAGAGAAACATGACAGATCTAGGCAATGTTAATATGGGTGCTCATTGAGTATATTGACTCCATATAATGTCCTTTCAGTTTGCTTTATAATGGTGCTTGCTTTATAATATTATGGTTTGCCGTACACATTTTTGTGTACTTTTCTACATATATTCACAGAGATATTAAAATCGTACCCATTGTATTCATTTTTTTAAAGTATAAAAATATTCCATTTATAAATTATCTTTTTTTTTTTTTTTTTTTTTGAGTTGGAGTCTCACTCTGTCATCCAGACTGGAGTGCAGTGGCCGCTCCCAGCCACTGCAGCCTCGACCTGCTGGGCTCCGGTGATCCTTCTGCCTCAGCCTTCCAAGTAGCTCGAACTACAGGCGCACGCTACCACACCCAGCTAACTTTTGTGATTTATTGTAGAGATGAGGTTTCACCAAGTTGCCCAGGTGGGTCTCGAACCCGCGGGCTCAGGCAATCCACTCACCTCAGCCTCCCAAAGCGCGAGATTACAGGCTGAGCCACGGAGCCCAGCTATAAATTATCTTCTAAAGTCGGTGGACCTCTATACTGAATGAAGAATACTAAATATTTTTTCAAATGTTGTATGTAGTAATGATTAATAGTAGAAGGATTAAATATAAAAATTTAAGTTAACATTAAAAAATCAAGTGATTTCTTGTAAAAATATATATTTTCAGCTTTTCTTGAACTAATATAAAGTTGTTTAACTGGCATTTTTTTTGAGTTGGAGTCTCACTCCGTCACCCAGACTGGAGTGCAGTGGCTGCTCCGGGCCACCGCAGCCTCGACCCGCTGGGCTCCAGTGATCCTTCCGCCTCAGCCTTCCAAGTATCTGGAATTACAGGCATGCGCTACCACGCCCGGCTGATTTTTTGATTGTAGAGATGAGGTCTCGCCTGCCCAGGTGGGTCTCGAACCCGCGGGCTCAAGTAATCCACTCACCTCAGCCTCCCAAAGG
This sequence comes from Carlito syrichta, assembly GCF_000164805.1. Taxonomy (NCBI): domain Eukaryota; kingdom Metazoa; phylum Chordata; class Mammalia; order Primates; family Tarsiidae; genus Carlito; species Carlito syrichta. The sequence continues at coordinate 478,168 of NW_007253920.1, forward strand.
CGCAGGATTACAGGCTGAGCCACGGAGCCCGGTTTAACTGGCATTTTGAATGGCAAAAAAAAAACAACAAAAAAACTTGAGCTGAATTGTGATTTTTTTTGGCATGATATAAAATATGTACTACATCAAGTCTACTTCATTAATTTACAATGTCTGCCTGGTCCTGCAGGTATTTAAATATGTGGTATCCATTTTAAATATCCGAAGACAGAGCTCAAATTTTCTATATTTGCTGCAGCAGGCTTAATATCCTAGGTTTTCCATATGATTTGGTTCTTAGCACCCTTCTCTGGACTGTTTTAATTTACCAATGTCCCCTTTAAAACATATCATCTGTCTATTTCAGGATGCAGATAGTATATTTTGAGGAATGTAATTTATAACTTCCTTTGCCTTTTTTTTTTTTTTTTAACCAGAGAACATAGGTAATTGACAACAGTTCCCAGGAGTTTATCATTAGAGGTCTTACTAAATCAACTCTTCTCCATTTATTCTTTACCAAAAGTAGTTATTTGAACTTAATTGCAAGGAATCACATTTATTCGTGAATTTCATCTTAATGGTAGATTTTTTCTATCATTTTGAGTCTTCTGAGTCTTCACTCAGGTTGGCAATATATAAATAGTTATCCAGGGAAAAGACAAGCTTTTGCAACCAGACCCACTACACTGTCCTTCTGATGAAATGAACTGTGAATACCCTCTTCAAAAGCTTTCCTTACAAGAGCACGGAGCCCCCAGCTGGGATTGACTGTGTGCGTCCTCTTCAAGAGAATTAATGAGTTCTGAGAGCTGAACTTGAGGGACCATTTCCAAACTAAAATTGGCAACAGCAGAATTTGATGCTGTTCTATAAAAATGTAGTTGATATTTAGATGTTGATTATGTATAATAGTTGTAAACTTTCTAATAATTCTAAAAATGTGAATGTTTTTTCTCTAGGTTTGTTAGGATTTCCTACTAGACAATCTATAAGTAATCACAGTATTGTTTCTTTTTGTTATGGTTTTTATTTATTTTTCTTACTATTTTAGTTAGAAGCTCTGGTACAGTGCTGATAAAAAGTGATGATAGTGAACATTTGTGTCTGCTTAAAGGCATTCTAACATTTCATTATTAAATATGACATTAACTGTAGTTTGTTTTGTTTATACCCCGGCAATTTAAGTTCTCCTTCATTCCAGGTTTGTTTCGTTGTCCCTTCTTCCCTCCCTTCTTTCATTTTTTGGTTTCTTTTTCTTAAATGATGATTTTAGATTTTACTGCTGATGTAATTTCTTTATTGGCTATAGACTTATTTGGGATTTCTAACTCTTTTGGGTGAATGTTGGTAAATTGCAATTTCTCTAGGAGTTTTTCCTTTACCTAAATTTCCAAGTTTTGCTGGTATTAAATTATTCAAAATATCATTTTATCTTCCTAATTGAGATTTTTTCATTCCTAATATCAATATTTGAGCTTTATTTTTTTTCTTTTTAAACAATTGCACCAAACCTTTGTTTATTTTGTTTTTGGGCTTGCTGAGCTTCTATATTGTATCTTTGTTTTCTATTTCATTGATTTCTCTTCTTTATTCTGATATTTTATTTTAAAATATTTTCTACATTCTGTACTAATTTCTTTTTTTGTTGTTGTTTTTTGATGTGGGGGTCTTACTCTGTTGCCCAGGCTGGAGGACAGTGGCATGATCACAGCTCACCACAACCATGAATTTCTGGGCTAACATTCTAACTGCTTTTCTGTTTTGTTTTATTTAGTTTAGATTGGAAAATATAGTTCATTGAAAAAGAAAATTAGAGAGAGAGAAAGAGGAGATTCACCTCCCTAAGGTAGGGAAGGGGGCCAAAGCCAGGAAACATGGCAACAACAACAGCTCAAAGAGCACATGACCACACCAGAATAAAGTAAGGCAATGGCAACTGGCTGCTTTTAGTTGAGTCCTTTTATTCCTTCCCTTTGATGGGGGAAGGTCATTAAGGTGATTAGGTGACGGTCTGCTCCATGTCGTCATGAAGGGTCAGGTAAGTGCAGGTACTGATGTCAGGTGATGGACAGCAGGCAGATGGGTGGGTTAGTCACATGATTGCTGCCATGGTGGTGGCATCTGTATCATGAAGATCATGAAGGGCTGATCAGGTTAACTTGAGTCTTATGAGTGGAGGCAAATACTTGAAATAGCAAAGCTAATTAGTACAAAACAAGCTGGGGGGGGAGTTTGTAAAACAATCATCAATAGCTACCTCTGAGAAACTGGTTCTGTTCTTGGCTAGTGATTAGAGGGTAAGCTAAGTGAACTGCTAGAAAAACAAGATTTAGGGAATGTTAAAATGACTGCTTTTGGGGTATATTAAATCCATGTTATATATCCTTTCATCTTCCCCTCTTGTTATTTTAAAATATTCTTATTTGTGCCTGGGAACAGGGATAAAGGTCAGATTTCTGTAGCTACTCCCTGCTGAACATAGGGTGTGGAGCTGTTCCTACTTGTCTAGAGCAAGAGAAGGGGATGAGAAGACAAGAGCCAATGGAGTTGTTAAGTAACTTTCGTATTTATCCAAAGCACTGTGTACAAGCATATACTATTAGAATTAACACTACTATAATAAAGGCCATTATAGCCCTTTTATGACATATTGAGGCTTTGATGTCTGGTAAAATGTATTTATAGTTACCCCAGTGGGCTTGACACCCGCTACTGGAGTCCAGGCAGCTTTTATTGTTGCACCAGTGAATTCCTGAGTCCATATGTGGATGTCCTTGTGGCTTGTCTTCAAGCTTACTTGAGTTGTGATAAGAATTTACAAACACTTTTATAAGGGGTTTTGTTAACAGTTCCCTGCTCTCTCTGGCCCTTAGAGCTTGCAGTCTGCCCAGCTCTTTTACTTTTCAGCTTCCAGGACTCGAACTCACAGCCATGTCTTATGAAGAAGGAAAGCTCTTTGTGGGAGGGCTCAACTTTAACACCATGAGCAGGCACTGGAGGACCACTTCAGCAGCTGCGGTCCTATTTCTGAGGTGGTTGTTGTCAAGGACCGGGGGACTCAGTGATCCCGGGATTTTGGCTTCATCTTCTTCACCAACCCAAAGCATGTCTCAGACGCCATGAAAGCCATGAATGGAGAGTCTCTGGATGGTTGCCAGATCCATGTTGACCATGCTGGCAAGTCTGCCCAGGGAACAAGAAGAGGAGGTGCTTTTGGGGGCCATGGTTGTGGCTACTCTAGAGGTGGTGGGGACCAAGGCTATGGGAATGGCAGATATGACAGTTGACCTGGAGGATTTGGATATGGATATGGATGGTCCAGAGACTATGGTGGCAGAAACCAGGGTGGTTATGACCACTACTCAGGAGGAAATTACAGACACAAATATGACATCAGATATGAGACATGTGCACATAATGTAGATACACAGGAATAACACTTCTGATCCAGGATCATCCTTTCAAAATGGCTGTATTTATAAAAGATTTTTGGAGCTGCACTGAAACATCTGTTTTTATTACATCAACTTCTATTTTTTTAATTGCACTCCCAAGGTAGCTTATTAAAGACCTTTTAGAAGATCCCAAAACACATCTCAAAAATCAACCACCATGACCAAGTAGGCTTCATCCCCAGGATGCAGGGCTGGTTCAACATCCGCAAGACCATAAATGTAGTTAAATACATCAACAGATGTAAAAACAAGAACCAAATGATTATATCATTAGATACAGAAAAAGCTTTTGATAAAATCCAGCATCTCTTCTTGATAAAAACCCTCAAACACCTAGGTAAAGAAGGAACATACCTCAAAATAGAAAGTGCCACCTACAATAAACCCACAGCTAACATATTGCTAAATGGACAGAAACTGGAAACATTTCCCCTGAAAACTGGAACAAGACAAGGCTGCCCACTCTCACCCCTCTTGTTCAACATTATGTTGGAAGTCCTAGCTAGGGCAATTAGATAAGAAAAGGAACTCAGAGGTATCCAAATAGGAAAAGAGGAAGTCAAGTTATCCCTTTTTGTTGATGATATGATCCTATACCTTGAAAGTCCAAGAGAGTCTGTCAAAAACCTGCTTGCACTGATAAACAACTTAAGCAAAATCTCAGGGTACAAAATAAATGTGCAAAAGACAGTTGCATTCCTATACACCAACAATAAGCAGGCAGAGACCCAAATTAAAAGCACAATCCCATTCATAATAGCCACACAAAAAATGAAATACCTTGGCATCTTCCTAATCAGAGAAGCGAAAGATCTTTATAATGAAAAATGCAAAATACTGCTCAAAGAAATCCAAGAAGACACAAACAAATGGAAAATTATTCCACGCTCATGGATAGGAAGTATCAACACTGTTAAAATGTCTATCCTACCAAAAGCAGTCTACAGATTCAACACGATACTCATTAAATTACCAACATCATTCTTCTCAGACCTGGAAATGACAATACAGAAATTCATATGGAAACATAAATGACCACGAATAGCCAAAACAACCTTTAGCAAAAGAATGAAAGCAGGAGATATCACACTTCCAGACTTCAAACTTTACTATAAACCTACCGTAATCAAAACAACCTGGTATTGGCACAAGAACAAGCTATAGACCAATGAAACAGAATAGAGATTCCAAAAGCAAAGTCTCAATTTCTCAACCAACTCATCTTTGACAAAGTCTCCAACAACAACCACTGGGGAGAGGAGAACCTATTCAGTAAATGGTGCTGGGAAAACTGGTTGATCACATGCAGAAGATTGAAACAGGATCCCTACCTATCAGAATACACAAAAATTAACTCTAAATGAATCAAAGACCTAAACGTAAAACCTCAAACTATAAGAATCTTAGGAAACGCAGGAGACACCCTTATGGAAATTGGAACTGGCAACCAATTCCTGATCAGAACCCTAAGTGCCCATACCATAAGAAATAAGACAAGTGGGACCTCATCAAACTGACTTCTGCAAAGTCAAAGAAACTTTTGCTTTGAGTTTCTGCAAAGCCAAAGAAACATCAAGAGAGCAGAGAGACAGCCCACAGAATGGGAAAAAATATTTGCCAACTGTATATCTGACAAGGTCCTAACATCTAGGACCTACAAGGAATTCAAACATGCCAAAAGGAGAAAAATAAACAGCCCCATTAAAAAGTGGGCAAAAGACATAGACACTTTTCAAAAGAAGACAGACAGGCAGCCAACAGACACAGGAAAAAGTGCTCAGCCTCACTCATCATCAGAGAAATGCAAATCAAAACCACATTGAGATACCCTCCCAACCCCAGTAAGAAGGCCATCATTAAAAAAACAAACAGCAACAGATGCTGGCAAGGATGTGGAGAAAAAGGAACATTTCTACATCGCTGGTGGGAAGGCAAACTATTGCAACCTCTTTGGAAGACAGTGTGGTGATTTCTGAAAGAACTAGAAATTAACCTTCCATATGACCCAGTAATTTCCCTATTGGGAATAAACCCAGAGGAACTCAAATCATTCTCCAAAAATGATACCTTGCACATGTATGTTTGTTGCAGCTCTATTCACAATAGCAAAAAAATGGAACCAACCATGATGCCCACTGAAGCTGGACAGGGTTTTAAAAATATGGTATATACACAATGGAATATTATCCAGCCATAAAGAAGGACAAACATATGGACTTCGCAGCAACTCGGATGGATTTAGAGTCTATCATACTCAGTCATCTATTACAGAAACAAAGAACAGAGTACCATATGTTCTCATTCATAAGCGAACCTTGAACAATTATCATAATACTATAAGAAAGGGATTGGCAGTAGTGGGAAACTGCTTGGAGGTGTGGGATTGACAGTTGAGGGAAACTGCTAGGGGAGGGAGGGACACACTTCATCAACAAGGGTACCTACATAATCCACGTTTGTGTACCTAACCCTGAATTGTACCCCACATCTTTAAAATAAAAATAGCAGGAAGAGAATGTTAGCTTCCACACATCTGTAGCCTAAATAAGAGCATAATAAAAATGCAATAATAATAAAAAAATAATAATGACTTTAACAAGGAAATACAGCTACTTTGACAAAGTGTGAAGAAGAAAATACTGAAAACATTGGAGACGTAGTTAGGTTGTAGCTTAAACTGTAGGAAATAAAAATGAACAATAGAATTTAAAACAAGTAAATGTTGGCAAGAGAAAACCATCCCTTTTGTTTTTATAGTAGGTCTGATATACCTTTATAATGATTGATATACTAGAGGGTGAAGACCAGGTAACCTCTACTCCAGAGAAATGGAAGATTGACATCTCTCCTAATTTGATGAGAGGAGTGGGAGGGTATTGGCTTTCTGACAGGGAAATATTACCTTAAAGTTTAACAAAAACAAGTAGCAATACTTTAAATAAAATAAAAAGTTATTTTGTTATCCATCCTATGTTGGATTAGTAAATCTTGTGCCTGGAAGGAGATTTTAAAGTCATTAGCAACTTGACACTGAGAAGCCCTTATAGCTGATCACAAACCGCTGTGAATGAAATCAATTTAGCTGGTCTGCAGGCAGTTCAGGAGGAGGGTGTGGGGTAGATGTGACTCCTGAAGCTTTTGTTTCTTACCCCACCCTAGAGAGACTGAATTGAGAACTTGAAGAGTTTTTAAGTATTGACATTTTTAAAAGCATAATGTTATAACAAAGGATTACAGTAGTTATTGTAAAAGTTACTTATTTAGTCAAAGGAATAGTCCAAAGGTTTTTGAAAAGTAAAAAAGAAACAAAAAAACCACTTTCCATAACAAAGACAGCAGGGGAGGGCTAACTGAATTTTGTCTCTCCTCCCTCTGTTGTTTATAGGAGAAAATTATTTTGGAGATTGTTAATTAAGAAGCTCATGTTCTGGTCTCTGAGTAGCATTTGGCCTAGCATTATTGTAATTGATATTAATGGTAAATTTATAGAACCTTTTTGTAGCCTTGAGTGTTCATAGAATTCCTTTATATTTCTTTCCACAAACCTTCCACATACCATCTTTGACATACTCATACCATTTTTCAACATGCTTGAACCTTCTATTTTTGTCCTACACTTTTCTTCCTTCAAATAACCAGCTATTCTATTATAGGACAAAAATGTACCATACAAGATCCTTTCCTTATATAAAATTATTCTTTTTCCTTTATATCCTTCCTTACCAAAAACATACTTTTATACCAACAACTTTAATTTATGGCTTCTTTCTTTTTTATAGATGACTTTTTATATGTATAACATGAATTAATCTTTAGTAACTTTTGATTGAGCCATGGCCAGGACCAAACGGCTGGCACCTGTGTTAAGACATTCATTTGGGTTCCAGTGCCCTAATATTCACCTGGGGTTTGCTGGGGTGATGGTGAACCAGTGCCAGGCACTTTAGCAGATATCTAGGCCTCCTTAAACGGCCACCATTTCTGAGCCAGGTGTGCTCTCCTCTCTTCAGAAGAAAGCACACCTGCTTTCCAATAACTTTCTGGCCTGCACAGTGGACAGGGTCCAGGAGGTTTAGCCCTCTTTGGAGCAACTACACTTCTAATACCCTTGCAGACTGTACCCATAAGCACTGGACACCATCCCCTTAGCAGGTTCGTTCTTACCAGATCTCTGATGGGCAGTTGGATTTTTGTTACTAATTGCAACTGTTAATTGGGGTTAACACTTTGGACCTCTGGTTCTGCAGCCCTCCATGTTGGTACCCTGTTGCTTTTCTTTCTTTCTTTTTTTTTTTTTTTTGGAGTTGGAGTCTCACTCTGTTGGCCAGGCTGGAGTGCAGTGGCACACTCATGGCCACCTCAGCGTCAACCTGCTGAGCTCAGGCGATCTTTCCATCTCAGCTTTCCACGTAGCCGGAGCTGCAGGCGCACGCTACCACGCTGGCTAATTTTTTGATTTATTGTAGAGATAAAGTCTTGCCAAGTTGCCCAGGCTGTTCTCGAACCTGTGGCTTCAGGCAATCCCCTCACCTCAGCCTCCCAAAGTGCTGGGATTACAGACTTGAGCCACCACATCCGGCCTCCTGTTGCTTTCCTAATGTCTTGGCTGAATAAAAAAACAAACCTGAAAAGTTCTTTTTTAATAGGCTACACATATGAAACTTTGATCATTTTTGTTTTTAACAGTCTGATGTAAAACCCTTTAGAGTGAACAGACCACATGGATATGAAATGATTTGTCCCTACTTATTTCTAATTAGGGACAGGTAAATTTGTTAAAAAAAACCTTATAAATTACTAAATTACACTATTGATTGTGAGGTGTGGACAATTAAGTGAGAGCGATCAGTTCCCATCCTTATTGTGCTCAGAGTACTCAGTATTTTATCCACTTGCCAGGAGAAGTACTAGGTTTAGTAAAAGTATATGCAAGGAGTAACTAGCATTAATGTGTTACCTGTTCTGAAGTGGGAAGGGGAGCTAACCAGGCACAGCAAGGTGACTTAACTTTCTTTTTTATAAAATACAACTTTAGCGAGCCTGATATAACAAGCACTTGTGTTATCTAGCATTAATGTTTTAGGACATGGTAAAGTTGGAAGTAAAATTTTACTACAGCACTTGCAAGTTTGGTTTGGAAAAGCAGATTAAAATGGCAATTGACTTCTTTTTGGTTAATTAACAGGATTGATTAACACGTGATCCCTTTACTTTTGTCTGGGAAGAAGGTTGATACTATCCCAGTTTAGATTTAATTTGAGAGATTTATCATAGAAAAAAATAACATGGGCCAGGCATAGTAGCTCAAGCCTGTAATCCCAGCACTTTGGAAGGCCGAGGTGAGGAAGAGCATCCTCCATCTCCTTGACCCACCTGACCCACACGAGTGAGAGAGAGCATCCTCCATCTCCTTGGCCCACCTGAGACAGCAACTTAGCCAGTGAGGGCCCCCGTGCTAGGGCTGTTCCAATTTTTGCGTTTGGGAGGCTTGGTACCAAGTCTTTTCCACAGAGGGTCCCGGACCCCAGCAACATGCTTCCCAAAGCAATGAGAAAAGAAAAAAAAAAAAAAAGAGCAGCCTCTCAGAGTGGCTTCCAGGACCTTCCTCCTTATCACATAAACAATAGGACTCACTGGTGATGTTACTTCGTACCAAACAAGGTGGAGGCGACAGGAAGAGGTCCATTCAATGTTGCTTGTCATGGACGATAAGATTAAAAGAGAAAAGATAGCCAAACACCTTATCTCTCTCCAGAGAGACTAGGGTTGGAAAAAGAGTGAGAGAGAGTGGCAGATCTCAGTGGAAGAAGAGAATGAGAGCAAGCGAGAGAGCAGCACGTCTCAGTGAACCTCCAAACATGTTAGGGCACACACTCAGCAGGGCCTCCAGAATGTTAGGTTAGGCCTGCCCGGGGTGTGGGTCCCTGGTGTGTGATTCAATGCCATGTGAAAGATGCAAACAATTGCATAGAAGTTAGATCAGAAAACATAGTTTATTTAAAAAGTAAATTAGAGAGAAAAAAAGAGGAGATTCACCTCCCCAAGGTAGGGAAGGGGAACAAAGCCAGGAAACGTGACAGCCATAGCTCAACCAGCACATGGCCATGCCAGAGTCTAGTAAGGCAATGGCCTCTATTTTTTAACTTCTTAAGCTGGAGACTTAGTTTATATTAATTTATATGGTTTTTTTTTTTTTTTTTTTGAGTTGGAGCCTCACTCCATCGCCCAGGCTGAATTGCAGTGGCACACTCACTGCCACCCCAGCGTTGACACGCTGGGTTACGGCCATCCTTCTGCCTCAGCCTTCGAAGTAGCCCCAACTACAGATGTGCACTACCATGCCCGGCTAATTTTTTTATTTATTGTAGAGATGGGGTCTCGTCAAGTTGCCCAGGTTGTTCTTGAACCCATGGACTCAGGCAATCCCCTCACCCTGGCCTCCCAAAGTCCTGGGATTACAGGCTTGAGCCACCATGCCCAGCCAATCTCTAGTAATACTTTTAATCTTTTTTTTATCAATATTTTTTATTGTAGTTTTGTGGGGTACAGTTAAGGGTTAGGTGTACAATTACGTTTCATTCAGGCACCCTGTTGATAAGAGGTGTTTCCCCATCCCGATATTTGCTACTGTTAATCCCATCCCCCCCCTCATAGTTTCCCAGTACTGTCAGTCATTTTCTTATAGTATTACATTGGATGTTCAAGGTCCATTATATGAGTGAGAACATGTGATACTCGGATCTTTGTTTCTGTGAGAGGTCACTCAGTATTATAGACTCTAGTTCCATCCAGGTTGCTGCGAAATTCATGATTTTGTTCTTTTTTATGGCTGCGTAGTATTCCATTGTGTATATGTACCACATTTTTTTAATCCAGTCCTCTTTTGATGGGCAGCATGGTTGTTTCCAGGTTCTTGCTATTGTGAACACTGCGATAAACATACATGTGCAGGTATCTTTTTTATAGAGTGATTTGAGTTCTTCAGGGTATATTCCCAGTAGGGGGATTGCAGGGTCATATGGGAGGTTGATATTTACAGCTTTTAGGAATCGCCACACTGCTTTCCACAAAGGTTGCACTAGTTTACACTCCCACCAACAGTGTAGAAGTGTTCCCTTTTCACCACACCCTCTCCAGCAGCTGTTATTTTTTGACTTGTTGATAATTGCCATTCTGACTGGAGTTAGGTGGTATCTCAGTGTGGTTTTGATTTGCATCTCCCTGATGATTAGTGAGGTTGAACATTTCTTCATGTGTTTGTTGGCTGCTCAGATGTCCTCTTTTGTGAAGTGTCTGTTCATATCTTTTGCCCATTTTATAATGGGGTTGTTTGTTTTTTTCTTTTCAGCACGTCTTAGTTCCGTAGATCCAGGATGTTAAGCCTTTGTCAGACCTGGTGTCGGCAAATATTTTTTCCCAGTCTGTAGGCTGTCTCCCCGCTCTCTTGATGGTTTCTTTGGCCTTGCAGAAGCTTGTCAATTTAATAAGGTCCCACTTGTCTATCTTCTCTCTTATGACCTGTGGGTTTCAGGTTTTGTTCAGGAATTGGATGCCAGTTTCCTTCATTTTCTAAGGTTCTTATGGTTTGAGGTTTTACATCTAGGTCTCTGATCCATTTGGAGTTAACCTTTGTGCATGGGGATAGATAGGGGTCCTGTTTCAATCTTCTGCATGTGGTCAGCCAGTTTTCCCAGCACCATTTACTGAATAGGAGAATACTTTTAATCTTAAACTCTATTTTGCTTGTTTATATAGGCATTCTAGATTTAGTTAGGAACTTGCTTTGTATATCTTTTTTAATTGCTTTCTTCAACCCCTTGGTTTTAAAAAATATTTTAAATGTGTCTACTGTCAATAGTATAGTGCTGAAATATGTTTGGGGAGCAGTATAGACATAATGGTAAAAAGCACTGATTCAAGTCAGACTGCTCAGATTTGAATTTTGGCACCACCACTCACTAGCTCCATCTCCACAGGCAAGTTTCTGTTCCTCCATTCCCTCCTCTGCAAGACAGAGACAGTTATACAATATTTACCTTAGTTAGATTGTGATGATGAAATATAAGTCAATACAATCACAAATCACTAACAACAATGCCTAACATATTGTAAACATTGGCTATTTAAAAAATCTTACAGTCAGTATTTTTAGACTGGCAAATGGAGTCTATTCACATTTATTATGGGTAGGAATATTATAAAACTTAGTCCCACCTTGTTTTGTTTTGCTATTTGTCCTATTATTGTATAATTTTTTTTTTTTGAGTTGGAGTCTCACTCTGTCACCCAGACTGGAGTGCAGTGGCCACTCCCAGCCACCGCAGCCTCGACCTGCTGGGCTCTGGCGATCCTTCTGCCTCAGCCTTCCAAGTAGCTGGTATTTCTAATACCTGTGACTTAAAACAACAGCAAATTCATGATGAAAATTATAACAGAAAATTAATGATTCAGTAGGCCAAGAATTAGATCTGTAATACAGCTCATGGCAATTTCTCAAGTAAGATTTCACCAAATAGTACTGTTTGTATTTAATACACTCTCACATTCATTTCTTATAATTATAAATTTTTAAGTTTTAGTAGGGATAACTTGTTTTTTTCAGGCCAGCTACTTTTGATATCATCAATTATTTAGCAAGGGTCAAATAATTTAAACATTAAATTACTTTAAAATGAATTCCCAGTATTCGTATTTTTCATAGAAAAAGAATGCTTCTTTTGAGAAAATAAAAATATAAACTAAACAAAGCCCAATATAAAACCCAATAAAATAACAGGCAGTATGGAAATCAGATTGAGTCTTACTAGGCATGCATGCACATGTATGAATTTACACACATACACGCATATGTATTCTGCAGGAGAGGAAGCAATAGCAGAAATACATGTAAAGAGAGTGTAAAATGTACTCTAGAGAAATAAAGCACAGGATATATACATTATAAGGGCAGAGTCAATTTTATCAGTTAAAATTTTATTAGCAATATATCACAGGACTGGTTTACAGATGGTGTGGCAATGGTAGCAAAAAGTGGCAGGAAGGAACTCGACACTCATCATGTCTAATAAATAAATCTTAGTGACTCATTAAATATTGATACGATGAAGAATAAAAAATTCCAACACTTCTAAGATCTTTAACTGATATCTTTTAGATAAAGCCCAAATATTCTGGGTAGGTAACAAACTGCCTGCTGATACCATACCTTAAAGAAATTACCTTGGAAAATTAATGATTTCACTGTCTACAAAATTTCACAAATCCAAATATGGTCTCCAATAATAACAGAAAATGTTAGTCTACTATCTTTCTATCTTTATGGCTGCTCTTTAAATCTTCAAATATTTTTCACAACTAGATGATATATATCCAGACCCTAACAAGTTTACAAACGTTGTAAATATGATCCGTTTTCTTTTCAATCATCTTAATAATGTGGTTATTTAACAATGTGTTTGTGTGTAAAATGATTTACTAAAATATTTAGATTTCTTATATGAGAATTAAGTAAGTATTACCATCCCTTATCTCAGAAAATCAGTCTTGATGTAGGGCTCTAGAAGTAATGAGTAGTACTATAGGTCACTTCTGTCATGTAGTCATAGGCAGAGGAAAAGTAACAAAAAGATGAATGTCAGTTTTACAGTAACTAAACACATGACACCTAAAATATGAATCTAAAGATAATCACATATTCCAATTATTTATTCAATGTATGTGTCCTTTAGAGCTCACTGTATGTCTTTTGTTCTATATCTATATCTTTGATGGGAGTTGCTTCATTTGATTTCGCATTAAGGCAAAAGACAAGACATCTTTTCTTTTCCTTGGTTTTAATTAGTCACAAATTCATCTAAGACGACAGAAAATTATGCTCATTTCATAAAAGGGTTACATCAATATTAGGACAATTGTTTTTTCTTCTGACAAATCTGTGCTGTGTTTATATTAGCTAAATGTTTAAAAATACTAATCCTGAGCAAGAGTAAAAATAAGAACAGTTTTGACTAAAGAATAAATTCCTTCATTGTTAAACCTAAACAGCTTTAAATTTTAACCATGGAACGTAGTCAGTAAGACTGGATTTCAGACTTCTGATGTCCATGGCAAACCTGAATACTCTGAGCAGAAATAAAACACACATAATAGATAATACACAAGAGTAAAAAGCATCAGAAATTGATGCACCTGGATTTTGTTAAATATAACAAAGGTCACTCAGTCCTTCATGGATAAACCTAGCTGGGAGAACAGAACTGAACAGTGTATTGCATTGAGCAGAAATCCCTCAGAAAGGCAACACTGGATTCCTTTTTAGAGAGGCATAGACTTTTTTCAAAACATTCAAGTACATAAAAGACACACTGGGAAATACAATATAAATCTTGTTTCCATGAAAGCAAAAAGTTCTGGCCACTTTGGTAACTGAAGTAAGTCACTTGAGTTTTTAGTTATAGCTACCTCCCAATGAAAAATAAGAGCTCATTACCCAGCAAAGCAGCATTGTGACAAAGTATTTATACACCAGTGAAGGATTTAAGTAAGGGCTTTGCAACAGGGGTCAACTCAAGCCTTGGTTTAAGAATAATTTTCTAGTTCATGTGGTAAAAGTGCATAGGAGTGGGAAACTGCCAACACAGCAAGGATCCTCTCACAGTATTAAGGCCTGTTCATGTGGGAATGGTCAACTGAAAATCAGTATGGTGACCATTAGGCAATGATTTCTGCCCTCTGGGCTTCTTCAATATGATTTTTCTTTTATTCAAAGGGTCGCTCTTCCTCTTCATCGGCTTCTTCAATGACCTGAATCTCATCTGCTTGAGGTAAGGAGGAATTCTCCACCTGCAGTTTATTCCCATCAACTTTACATTTTTCTTCTTCTTCGATGATTTCCTTCCATATCTTGTGATTTTCGGCGAGGTGATGCATTAGCTGACAAAATATTCGCCGTCTGCTTTTCCTTCTTGGTGGTTCTGTGGAATTTAAAACAAATGCATTCTAATCATAGCACTATGATTTAATCCTTCATTCAATAAATATCTAAGTGCCTACTATATTCTAGCTACTTAGCTAAGCACTTGAGTTATAATAGCAAACAGTATTTAAAATAATATAAAAAAATAAAATAAAATAGTATTGTAAAAACAATCTCCACACTATGGAGCTCACATTCTAGTGAAAAGACCTAGACAAACAGACAAACAAAAAACCAAAATAAGAATATGTTAGATGGTATTATGTGTTATGGATAAAAATAAAACAGAGAAGTGGTTTAGGGTATGTAAGGGAGGAAAGGATAGTGCTGAAATTGCAAATGAAATTATAACTATCCAAAGTTAAAAACCAACCTTTTAAGAGTATATGTATTAAAATAACACAATTACCAACATTTTGACGAACATAATTTTTAGAAGTCAGTCAACCTTTCCAAGTTGATAATCAGATGCTCAAACGTTCTTTGAAGTAATCCTATCTGTTCTGATTTATAGCATGCTTGAAAATAAAAAAAGTACTCAGCCAGCTATAATTTAAATTCTACTTTAAAATAAAGAGCAAATCATTGATTTCATTCACAATTACAAAGATTCCGTTTTTTTCTCCCCATTTTTCATGTATACTCATTGTCTTATATAAAAAATGTTACTACAGTTTGGAAACTCAAATTCATAATGCCACAAAACTTGGTTCTATGCTTTCCTTTTCTCCCTATTGTTCTGACCCATTTCCCAAGGCTATGTGAAATGTAGATGAGCATATTTCTTTGGCAGCTGTGCTCCTTGGCTGCCTGGTGGGGTTGAGAGTGAGGTGTGTGAGGAGGGTTGAGGTCAAGGAGGACAAGCCACTAGGACTCACCCACCTCACACATGTTCAGATGTGGTGACAGCCCTTCGTGCATGCATAGATGGAGCCTGCTGAAGAGTACTGGCTGGAGGACACCAACTCAAGATGTTACTTATGAGAATAAGAATGCTTGCTTGCTATGTGACAGTATTAGCACAGTACCCAGCACAGAGCTATTGCTCAAAACATGGCAACTGAATCTGAATATTTAGATTACAGTTACTCAGGATATGACTGCTGAATCTGTATCTAAAAAACAAAGATCCAAATTCAAATTAAATAGACATTTGCAGTTAATTAAGGTTAAGTATCCCTTATCTGAAATGCTTGAGACTAGAAGTGTTTCAGATTTTGTAACATTTATATCTGAAATATTCATATTAAACATCCCTAATCCAAAAATCCAAAATGTTAAATGCTCCAATGAGTATTTCCTTTAAGCATCATGTTGGTATTCAAAAAGTTTTGGATTTTTGAGCATTCTGCATTTCAGATTTGGTACATTCAACTTGTAACATTAATACATTGTAGCATCCCTGGATTCTTACTGGGATTTAGATTGTCTTCTATTTCTTCATTGTCTGTATCTAATTCTTCACCATCTTCATCGTCACCACTTTCAGTCTCATCATCCTCTTCTGCTTCTATCCACTGACCCGGTAGCAAACCAGCAGCATCATAGGAGTTACACAGGGGACCCACTATGTGGGTGATAAAAGACTCTTGGAGTTTTGCTAGTTGAGGAGAAGAACGATCCATGAAGGGACTGATAGGCAGACCAAGATTTGCTTCTTCATCTCCCTGAGCATTTTAAAAAAGAAAACTACGGGTTTAACAGTTGAAAGAAAAACCTCTGAACTTTGCTGTTAAAACTATTGAGAGCACCCATGCCATAAGAGATAAGATAGACAAGTGGGACCTCATCAAACTGGTAAGTTTCTGCAAAGCCAAAGAAACCACCAAGAGAGCAAGAAGGCCAGGCTCGGTGGCTCAGCCTGTAATCCCAGCACTTTGGGAGGCCGAGGTGAGTGGATTGCCTGAGCCTGCAGGTTCGAGAGCTGCCTGGGGAACTTGGCGAGACCTCACCTCTACAATAAATCAAAAATCAGCCGGGCTTGGTAGTGCACACCTGTAGTTCCAGCTACTGGGAAGGCTGAGGCAGAAGGATCGCTGGAGCCAAGCAGGTCGAGGCCGCGGTGGCCGGGAGTGGCCACTGCACTCTAGTCTGGGCGACAGAGTGAGACTCCAACTCA
>NW_007253920.1:494731-503498 GCF_000164805.1 Carlito syrichta
TTAAAACAAAAAATCTAAAAGTTAAAAAAATAAAAATAAATATAGTCTATATCAAAAATAACTTTTACAAAGAAGCATCAATGAATCTAATTATTCTTCCATTTTAACTGTAAGAATTTCTTTAATATTTGAGAAATCCTAAGCAAAATTTTATTCTCACATTCTGTCCATGTCAACCAGTATGACTGATACTCAGTTAACAAGAAAAACATACATCTTTAAAAATAAGTA
The DNA here is from genome assembly GCF_000164805.1 of Carlito syrichta. Lineage (NCBI taxonomy): Eukaryota > Metazoa > Chordata > Mammalia > Primates > Tarsiidae > Carlito > Carlito syrichta. Next base: position 494,963 of record NW_007253920.1, read on the forward strand.
TCAGCAATTTTGTTAACAGCCTGCAAAATTCTATAGCATCAACTCTTTATCCTAGGGAAAAGACATATTGGAAGCATTCTTGATGTACAGAGCTGAATTTTGCAAGTGCTTTTTATTACCACCACTCCCCTTTTTTAACATCAGAACCCTCTAATGAATCTAAATCAGAAATCTCAATATGAAAAACAAATAAAAGTAGAGCTACTATGATTAGAGTAGAACTAAATGTAGCTCTAAATGTAGTTCCCCCCCACGTATGACTAAAATAAGTTCCTTGTACTTACAGACCCACATTCCTGTTTCCCATAAACTGTTTCTCCTAACTGTTTGGAAACTCCCTAGTCACAAGTTCCATGTAATTGTATGATTTGTTAACTGAACGCAAATGTTATGCCTTGCAAAACTCCATTGTTACATTCTCATATTATAAGCCTGTATTTTGTCAGTGACCTAACCAAAGTAACTCCGTGACCTAACTTCATTGTATAGTAGTCCAATACAACTCCACTGTATTGTCTCCATGTAACTGCCCTAATTGTTTCAATCACCAGCTGTGCCTGGGTCATAAAGTTAACCAAAACTTCCCAACAATCAAAAGTTCTCATTTTGTTTGCTAAGTTGCTAGTTTATGGTTGCTATGGTTGCTAAGTTGCTATGTATCCTTGCGGTTTTTGCCTTTATAAGCCCACTGCCTGCTTTGCTCAAGGCCGAGAGCCCTTTAGGACAATAGTCTGCTCTCGGTCGCCAGCATAAATAAAGGACTCTTAATTAAATTCTTTGTGTGATGGCAATCTGCCTTCTCACACTCTGGTCATAACATGGTTGAGGTGAGGATTCTGGGCCAGAGCCTGCCCTCTTGATATCATCTCACTGTGGCTTCTAGGGTTCAAGAGCACACATTTGAGATCAGACTACTACCTGTGTGATACTGGGCAAGCTCTAGGTCCAATTTCATTCTATATAAAAGCTGAGTAATAATCTACCTTGTAGGGTTGCTATGAGGAGGAAAGGTTTAGCATACTACTGCACATTTCTCAAATGGTACTGTTAACATTTTAGTCCTAGTGTCTGAAGAAAAATTACTCCCCATAGTACAAATTCTGCAGGCAAGTAGTGTCTATCTGTAATGAGCCAACATAACCCTGAGGAAACAACCAGAAACTATTCCAGTGATTAAAAGTTGTCTCTGATTTTATCTTCTATGAGGAAGAAAACTATTGATATTTTTCCAAAAAATAGCCAGTTTTATCTACAGGATTCTGAGATTTCATAGAAGAATTCTATGGGAGAAGAATTCCATGGGAGATCAGTGGCTATAGGGGTATACAGATAGTGTAATTAGGATAATAATAAAAAAAGTTGGATGAGGTTAGAATTTTTCATCCATATCCGAAGGAAGTTTACTAGCATAACTAGAATGAGAAATAAACTCAGTACTGATGAGGGATTATTAGGATTTTCATATCTAGTAGGATTATCAGATGACATTTTCCTCCTTTGACATGAATAATGAAACATAAAAGGACTAAGTGAAACTGTCTGAGATAATATTGTATCATTTTTAGTGATCTGAAATTATAATAGTTAACATTTATTGAGCATGTATGTGTCAGGAACTATTCTAAGATCTGTACACATACTAATTCATTTAATCATCACGGCAACCTTATGAGGTATGTACTATAATTATTCCTATTTTATTAATGAGAAAACTGAGACACAGAGAGCCTAAGTGACTTACGCAAGGTCACATTACAATAAAGAATTCAACCTCAGGCATGGCTTCCAAGTTTGTTTAATAAGTATTCATTCTATATGCCTTAAAAATAATTATATGTTGGGTCTAAATGAACATTTCTAATATTATTTTGCTGAACTAGTAAGTTTTCTAAAATTGACATAAAACACTATTTTTTTAATTACCTATTTGTACAGATAATATAAAGATAGCATTTTTCTTAGCATAAAATTCCTTTTTTGTGAACATGAGATCTATTGGTGAACTCTAAAGGTTTCAATTATATTGAGAATAAGATTGAAATATGTAAACTGTGTATTATGATCTTACAGATTAGGTAAATATAACAATGTATTTACCAAAATTAAGTATAATTTAGCTTAAATGTATCAGAGATGGTAAAATATTAATAACCTTGAAATACTAATGTATTCCCATGATTACACAGTATGACATCTTGTAACATATAAACAGTAGAGTATGCATCATTGTGCTGGGATGTTTAGCTAAGGTGAGTGAAAAATATTGCACACTTATAATACTATCTGGGGGTAACAAGGTATACCAGGTACAAGGTTATATAGGCTCAACTTCATTGCTCCTATTTTCTACTCATGGTAAGAAAGCCCTTACTTGTTAGATACCTTGATCTTTCCTGATTATTATAGTCAGCAAGGATTCCTAAGGAATATAATTCTAAAGTCAAGAAGTTGTATTTGCTATTCTGGAGATAATGAAATGTTAGGCTTGTGGGAAGTCAGTGTACTTCTACGTTGTAGGGAGCTTCAAAAACGGACCAAAAAATGGCACAGATTCTGTAAAGTGGTGGGATTATTTTAAAGCCAAGATTTTAAAAGATATGAGAAAAGCATGTTTATATCTCTGAATCCTTGAAAACAAAGTAGCTACTCTCTCATTTCAAGCCCTCTAATTTCTTATTCATGTTAGGACATTTGTCCAATTGATGTTTGTATGGCAGGGTAGTTAGTCTTTCTATAGCAGAGTTGAAAATAGATTTATATTCTTTAAATATATTCAGCATACCCTGAATAACTTAAAAACCACTTAATCTGGAAACAGATTATTCTAGGTTATAGATTCTCAGGGTTAAAAGGACCTTGGAATCATAATGTAGTCTATCCTTACCTCTAGACTCAAGAGTTTATTCAGTCCACTTCAGAGAGGCAGCACGCTATTGTTTGTTGTCTTAAATTTTAACATCAAAAGCAAACAGAACTGAGAAAATACTAAGAATAAGAGCAAATGCAAATTTCTAACCCTTTCCAGTCAAGGTAACTCAGATTTAAAACACTTAATATAGCTTTCCAAATCCCAAAGATTAGTGTCTTCACATGACAGCTCTTAAAAAATACCACCAATCTCATATTTCAACTTACCTGCTCATAAAATTCATTGACAATGCCTTCTGTCCATTTCAAATGCAAGTTCCGAACTTTTGCTGGGCCATTTATATCTGCCAGTTTGATGCACACCTGGCATACTAAGAGGCGATCATTTTCACTACTCCATTCTATGCCATTACTATTTACATCATTGGCCTATTTTGAAAAAATAAAATTATTTTAGGTTCTGAGAGTACAGGAGTTTTTAAAAAATAGATGTTATTTTGCTTGTTTTTCTCAAACTTTCTTAAAATTATTTCTTGTCTAAATGACAGAAAAAAAATTCAGTAGATGCTTCTTTGAATCAGTTTATTTCATAATATGGACTTCTATTGGATAAACCTCTCTTTGAAGTGTCACTATTATTTTTTTTTCCAAAGAAACCATAGCTTGCTAAAAACATATAACCAACCATGGGTTTCAGTTTTTGTGATTACCACAGAGAATTGTAATTTATATGTATATCTATATTATATATAATAAGTATATATAGATATATAATGTCAAATCATAAGAATCGTGACTATTTATTTCTACTTAAAAACAATTTAAGGAGCTACAGAAAAGTTGGCTCTAGCAGTGAAAGGCAATGTAATATAATTAAAAGAACACAAATCTTAGAAGTTGACCTCTATGGGTTTAAATCCTGACTCAAAATGTCATGAGTCAGAATGCTAAATACTAGCTCAGAAATTACAGCATAACATTGGAAAAATTACTTAGCCTATCTGAATTTAAATTTCCTCATCTATGAAGTAGGAAAAGAAATATCAACTTAGCCATATTGCCGTCAGGATTAATAAATAAAAAAATGCCTATCACAGTAAATGCTAAATAAATATTAATGCTATTTAAATAAATGGCAATTATAATTGTTTGTTAGGCAAACAAGTATGCCTTTCAAGAACTCAAATTTCCAATTTTTCCTTTTGTAAAAAATGAAGAGCTATCTTGGGCAACACAGCAAGACCTCTGTCTCTACAAAAAAAAAAAAAAAATTTAATTAAAAATTAACTAGGTGTGGTGGTGTGTGCCTGAAGTCCTAGCTACTTGAGAGGCTGAAGTGAGAAGATAGCTTGAGCCCAGGAGTTCAAGGTTGTAGTGAGCTATGATCATGCCACTGCATTCCAATCTAGGTGAGAGAGTGAGACCCTGTCTCAAAAAAAAAAAAAAAGAAAGAAAGAAAGAAAGAAAAGAAAAACACAATGAAGAGAATGGGTCAGGTCTTTTGAACTTTTGTGTGATGGTTGTTTTTTTGAAAGCAAACCTTTTAGCAAAGGAAAATTTATTCAGAACGCCATCATAGAAAATACTTAGAAGGGAAAAGAACTCTTTTGACTGAAACTGGGTGGGAGGTCTAGAAGCCCTAGTCATGGATGGCATTTTCCAGAAAGACTTCAGAATAGAAGTCTTTGAGGAACACAGATTCAAAAGGATTGGGTTAGATATTCTTTGTAACCCTTTAAGTCACCTATAGAAGGTGACTTAGGGACTTGAATGCATTTTTATTATTAAATAAAAACAAAAGTGAATATAGAACTACACAACTATGAAATAATTTTAAAGGTACCTTGATTTCTCACTGATTCTTATAAGTATGTTATTAATGTCATGACAGCAACATACATAATGGCCTCCTTCCAGGTGCTTAAATCTATTTACCAGTTTCCTCCAGTCTTTGTTACCAGTTTCTCTACCCTGAAGGTACAACTTCCTCCAGGTTATAAAAGTCATCAGAAAACAGCAGCTTCCTGCCATCCTTTCTCAGGGAATGAAAGCAGTGGTTCTCAAGTTTTCTTCACTCCAAATGTCTGAAGGGTAGAATACACTCCCAAGAGTATTATTATCATACTATGGCAGTGATTCTCGATCCCCTTGTGAATGTGAGTTATTTAAAAGAGGAGGGGCTTTGACCTGTTCTTTCCTCATTTTTCCCTAGCACAGTGACCACACATAGTGGACAATCTCAATATACTGTACATAGTTGATGAATGAGTAAATTATTCTCAAGTAAAAGAGGGTACTTTCCCTTCCCTACACTAGTCAGTTAAAGACTCATTACTATAAAAAGGTGCAAGGTAGGCATAATTGGCTTCTTATAAACACATCTTTATTTTAATATAATTCCTTACTTAACATTCTGCATGACTTTCTCAAATCTGCCCATAAAATCATTTGAAATAACCACCCGATTTGTTACTATGTGAAAGAAAGTCACAATAATTTAAGTTTACATATCAAAAGAAAATAAGACAAGCAATAATATTTTAGGACATGTTCCTATAACAATAACAATGTTTTATTTTTCAAAATATAGGCATATGTATTTACATAAATTATGTATTGTGACTTCATAGTAGTATTAATTGTAAATTAACACTAAAAAACACTATTTATCAGTAACACTGACAACAAAAATTTCCACTTTTGAAATCAGGTACTATTTCATAACAAACCTTGGCATTGAATTCAGCAAGAAAATCAAAATGCTTTTTGAGATCTGTGGCAAGGATTGCTTCAATGACTAAAAAACGAAAGCGCTTGAATTCCAGATGATCAAGATTATGAAGGAAGTTGTACTCTGGGCGAGAAAGATATAGATTCCAAGCTGATGCAGCATGATGATTTTCCAGAACAGATCTGTCATTGTACAAAACTGCCTAAAAAAGGAATACAGAAAAATGAGGCAGGCATCTCAAAACTATTACATTTTAATAAGAGAGATGGGAGCAGGTTGGGATAACAAAAACAATGAGTACCTAATATACCAGGTATTTTAATATCTGTGAACATGGGTTGTGATAAGTTTATACATAAGTAGACTGAAGTACAAAGAGGTTAAGGTACACCTTTCCTTCTAGCATACACACTAAGTTAAAGAGCTATTTGTCTCTAAAGTTCATCTTCTTTGCGGACACCATGCTGCCTCCTAAGAGATGTAAAGTTGGTATTTTGAGGCCTACTTTATTTAACTAGAAAACCTTCTTAGATTCATTTCTGTTAATAAAATCATTAGGGATCTAGGGCAGGCTTAGAGATACACTTCTGCTCTCTAGTCAGCATGGAGTCAATGATGATGGAAACTGAAGAAGAGGAAGGAAGCAGGAGCACTGTCCAGGGCAAGTCAGAGACTAGCGTGTCTGAGACAGGTATACCCTGTACTCCTCTCTTGGCACAGTGCCTGGGAGCAAGAGAGAACTATGGAACAGATGAAAGCACAAACCCTCTGGTTCACATGGTGTGGAACCACTCACTCTTTCTCTACCTTACTGAGTGGAAGACCCCGAAGTGCCTCTTCAGTACGCTAGGACTTTAGAATACAGATTCAAAACCACTGGAGTATTGAACTTCTCTTCTACCTCTAAAAATTAAGTACTTTTTAAAATTATGAAATAAGTGCAGTAACTATTAAAAGATCTTTCACATTCAAACTGTGCTAAAGGCCAGGGATAAAAATAAAAACTCTGTCCCTGCTTCTGTGGAGCTGACTGTCTAATGAGAAACAAGGACAGGTACAAATAGAATGAGATCCCAGGTAAGATACATACTCTGAGAGTTTAATTAAATAGCTCTATTTATTTTTGAAAATTAGCTATAGCCTAGACCTAAGCACAGATGTATATAACACCATATAATTGTTTTTTATACTATTTTATTTTATATAAGCAATGGTATAGCCAAAAACTTTACAATGTGCCATATAAAGGCATTTCATACCACCCTTACTACAACTTCTAAACATCATGAATCCCAAACAGAAAAAGTAAGCTTTAAAACTCCCTACGGGGGCAATTTATATTTAATAGTGATTTAACAAACTTATACTCAAATTTGATGAAGACTGACAAACTATCAGAAAAGTTTTATCTATTCAGGAAGAAGTAATCAAACTGTAGGCTCAATAAAACACAATATACAATGACCGCCCTTTGAAGCTAGCTGACTTAATTTTCAGCAAGACCAGTTTTAAAAAACAGTAAGTTCAGAATTCCCTCACCTTTCAAATTACCCTTTGAAATTACCAAAGAAATGTAAAATGGGGCAAAAATCTGAATCGATATTAGAATCTAGATATAATCATCATATTGGAAACTTCAAAGACATGGTGAAAATGAGAATGAATTGAGGAAAGGCCAACTAACACTGCATAAGAACAACCTTCCCAAAAAGTAAGTGAAATGGGTATCCTGCTCGACCCTCATAAACTCACTAGTTCATAGCTGAATGGAGGCAAGAAAGAATCATGGAGCAGTAAGCAGGAAGCAAATGTCAATCTACTTGAGAATAGAGTACTCAAAGGTAGCACATGGAGCAGCAGACCAAACATAAACTTAGTAAGCAAAATATTTCAGGTAAAGCATAGTGAAGACACAGCTAGTTCTGACTGAGGGTTCATGCAAGTTAAGAAGGAAGATAGTGCCCTAGTTAATTTAGACTGCAGTAAACTAACAACCTTTGACTTTATGCGAAAGCACCTTGTTACCTGCTTTCTCTAGCTGTAGAACCCTTCCTTCACTCTGCAGGCAAGGACATCTAGTTGGCAAAGCATATTAGTTGATCATAAACCTCACTTTTTACTTTTCACTCTGAGTTGGGAAAATCCAAAAAGAGGTTTAACGCAAACTGACAGAATCTGAGCAAACAGTAATACCTTTCAATGAATATGAGCAAAAAGAGAAAACCCATCAGACATATAAGAAAGACTTAGATCAAATAAAGGAAGAGTCTGACAAATCTGAACAAATGTCTCCTTTTAAAACACAAAAAAACAGGAACATTGAAAAAAAGCTAGGTCATAGTCATGATCTCATGACTAAGAAAGCACTTTAAATGAAAAATTTTGAATTAAGAAATGTTGTTCATTTAAAAAATAATGTTCCCAACTTTTAAAATAACCCAAAGAAGGGGCCACAGAAAACAAAGCAGCTAGTTTGTTTGTTTTTGTTTTAAGACATTTTATAAACAAACAGTCTTGGGTAACCCCCTAGGGTCCCCTTCCACTCTGGGAGCTTTTTGTCCTCTCAATAAATCTTGGTTTCTCAACTTAAAAAACAAAAATAAATAAATAAATAGTCTTGATGAACAGCTGTCATCTTGGGATTTCCTTGACTCCGAAATTCTGAGTTCTAAAATTTCTAGTAATCCCTTATCTTCCTTATCTTGGGAGCTTTCTTGTCAATAAATCTTGCTTTCCCAACTAAAAAATAAATAAATAAGTAAATAAACAGTCTTGATGAACAGCTGTCATCTTAGGATTTCCTTGACCCTGAAATTCTGGGTTTGTTCTAAAATTTCTAGTAATTCCTTATCTTCCTTTATCTTTTTCTTTTTTTTTTTTGAGTTGGAGTCTCACTTTGTCGCCCAGACTGGAGTGCAGTGGCCGCTCCTGGCCACC
>NW_007253920.1:503538-538967 GCF_000164805.1 Carlito syrichta
CAGGTTGAGGCTGCGGTGTCCGGAAGCAGCCACTTGCACTCCAGTCTGGGCGACAGAGTGAGACTCCAACTCAAAAAAAAAAAAAAAAAATTTCTGCTGTAATATTTTTTAGTTTCTAAAAGCTCTAACTTGCTCTCTGATGTTTCCTTTAATGGTTCCTGTTGTTATTTTATGGATGCAATATTTTTCAAATTCCCTGAGAACACTTTAAAAAAAAAATTAAATGCTTTTCTATTGCCTTGATTATCTTTTTCCTCTGTGGTCAGTTATTCTTCTCATCGTAAGAGTTTTCTTTCCAAGCTTCTTGTTGATGCTATGTCTGATGATTCTTGATTATTTGTTAATATTTTAAAAATAAATTCCAGGTGTAACTTCCCTCTGCAGTTATGTATGTTTTATTGCTGAGTCTCTACCCTTGAAAAGGATGAGTAGGAACTCTGTGAATATGGATAGGGTTTGCTACCTAGCAAGTTTTCCTTTTAGAAACTAGATTGGTGCCAGTTATTAAATTTCCAGAGTGAGAAAGATTTGCTCTGGAGAACTAACACCCACTCTAGTAATTCTAATTCTCTCCAGGAAATTTCTTTCTATATCTAAGAGATGAGTTCAGATGAGTTACCTGGAGATCAAGGTAAATACAGGGTTATGGCTACTCTGCTTAAAGATGTGTGTGTGTATGTGTGTGTGCGTGTGTGTGCGCACATCCACGTGTGTGTACACACACATATGTATGTGTGTGCAGGGAGAAAAAGCAGGAGCAAATGACATCAGATGCTTCTCTGGGGTTCCAGCTATGCTGTGGCCCCCTTATATTATACTTTTGTTTATAATTCAATAGTCATCCATCTGTTTTTCATTTTCCAGATTTTCTGATGTACTGGTGATAATACCCTTCCACTTATTCCTCTTTGTTGTAATAAGCTTCATATCCTACTATCATTTTAATGAATTCTCCGGAAAAAGAGGAGACAAATGCATGAGTGTAGTTATCATCTTGATCTGTATTTTGGGAGACAAATCAGATTTACAAATCTCAACCCCAAAATTTGTTTCCTTTTACTCAAAATCTCATCAAAATATTCTGGAAAGGCCAACATATCAAGTACCAACTTCCATCTTTCAGCCAATTTTTAATTTGAAAATAGCTCAGAAATCTCTCAGAATCTTATTAATGCTGACATCCCTCCAGGTGATACATGATCACATGCCTCACCTTCTTTCATGGCAAGAATCCTCCTTTATCTTTCCAGCACATTTTCCTTACCATGAGAATGGTAAGAATGCTCGATCCAGTTGGTGGTAAAATATACTACTGTCTCTCTATAAAACAGTGGAACTAAAACGTCATTCACTAATCATGGCCTGACTAGACCCAACAAGCTTCCAAAGATGAAATAACTTACTTTATAACCTACTTCACCATATTAAATAAGCCCCAACTGAGCAACCCCTTCGGGTCACCTCCCATTGTGGGAGCTTTTCTGTCCTCTCAATAAATCCTGCTCTCTAAAACAAACAAAAAAACAAACAAATAAATCCCAACCTTTCACAAGAGTCCTTATATCACATACACTAGCTGAAAAAGGCCTCATAAATTTTGTAACATTGGGAAGAGCAGAATATATTTTAGACAAGCTAAGACTACTACAGTGCATCCTTCAACATTCAATAAATATTTACTAAATACCTTCTGTGTGCCAGGCACTATTCTAGGTATTATGGAATAAAAGACAAAAACCCCTGCCCTCATGAAATATTATACTCCACAGAAGAAAGATATAAAATCAAGAAAATACATTTAAAAAATAGTAAGCTAAATGATTATTGCTATGGAAAAAAATTAAGCAAGGAAGAAGCATAATAGTTCTAGGAAGGGGATTTTGAAATTTTAGATAGAAGGAGATGATAACAAGAACCATACTGATATCTAGGGAAAGGGAAAGAGCCACATGGGCAGCGAGACAGAAAGTACAAAGGTTCTCTGGAAGGGTGTGTGCCCATGACAGAGAAGAAAATAGCCAGAGACCAGTAAGGCTGGTCTTCAGTAAGAACAAAAAGGAGGATTCATGGGGCTAAGTGATGTAAGGTCGTGCAGAACATTTTAACGACCTTGTCTTTTACTAAGAGGAAGATGAATGCCACTGGAGAGTTTGGGACTGAGTGATATAGCTCACATCCGAGGCACTCTGGCTGATATGTGTGCAAGGAGACTAGTAAAGAGACTAATCTTGTTTTGTAGCTGAACTCTCCAATCATATAGCTAATAAGTGGACAACCAGAAATCAAATACAGGTCTCTTGATCTAAATTCAATGCTTTGTCCACTGTTCACTACTGACCAGTCCACTCCACTACTTCCCAGATCTGTGACTGACAAATGACTAGGACTTTCAAAGATTATGATGTGTTAAGCTGGAGAGAATGGGCATCTGATTCTTGCAAAACTGTACTGCAAATAAGGAAATATATGCTCCTTAGAAAATAGTTTTTCCTGAAACAATAACTAGATTTAAATTCATCAGAAAGTTGCCTGTGAAAATCAAGAGCTATTAATAAAGGTGATTTTTTCACTGGATAAATGAATCACATGGCCCTTTTAACTCATTTACACTTCCCCTATTCCATCTACTTACACATATACATATGCATCCCTCCCTACTCGCACACATGCTTGAGATTCAAGAGAATGTACTCTCTATATTTTAAAAAGTTAGTGTATAAAAGAGATAGAGGTGAAAAAAAAAACATAGAAAATGGCTACAGAGCCGGGCTCGGCAGCTCAGCCTATAATCCTGCGCTTTGGGAGGCTGAGTGAGTGGATTGCCTGAGCCCACGGGTTCGAGACCCGCCTGGGCAACTTGGCGAGACCTCATCTCTACAATAAATCAAAAAATTAGCCAGGCGTGGTAGTGCATGCCTGTAGTTCCAGCTACTTGGAAGGCTGAGGCTGAAGGATCGCTGGAGCCCAGCAGGTCGAGGCTGCGGTGGCTGGGAGCGGCCACTGCACTCCAGTCTGGGTAACAGAGTGAGACTCCAACTCAAAAAAAAAAAAAAAATGAAAATGGCTACAGAAGATGAAAGAATCAGAGCTGAGGTTTAAAAACAGAAGATAAAGTGAAGAGGTGATTTTCACAACAACCATGGAGTACCTAACTCTTTTTGAGGCATGGGGTTAGAAATATACAGATGGTATTTGATGAATCCCTGGCATAAACAAGCCCCACTACCAGTCAATTCTGTTTAACCCACAACCACACTAAATTTTACTTAAAACCATGGCCCCCTTATATTATATTTTTGTTTACTGTTCAATATTCATCCATCTGTTTTTCATTTTCCAGATTTTTTGATGTACTGGTAATAATACCCTTCCACTTATTCTCCTCTGTTGTAATGAGCTTCAAACCTTACTATCAATTTAATGAATTCTTAGGAAGAAAAGGAGACAAATGCATGAGTTTAGTTATCATCCTGATCTGTATTTTGTCTAAATGTTTAAAGCTATTGCAATTATAGTAGCCATCTGCTGGGAATGCCTGACTCTTTTTGCAAATTGTGGCCCTTAAGGAATTTTATATCTTATCAGCTGTCCTGAATACAAAAATAATAATATACCAGAAAAACTTTTACATACACGAATATATTTAGGCCCAAGAGATTTAGGGTCTGAATATTAAGGCAAATCTTAGGGGAAAAATGGGAGCAGCAAAAAGACCAACAGTTCTCAAGCATTACAGCTTTTATCCATACCATGGACCTAACCAGGAGGAGTATATATCTTAGACACAGAGTTTTGTCAATTTGATCAAAGACAAATATTAATAGCAATGACTCCAGACTTTCATAAAACAATAAGCTGTTATTTCAAGAACTATTTAGTATTTTCTAGTTGAAGGTGATTTTTTCCCCTAATTTCCTAAAACACATCATGTCAATGCCATATATTATTCCCCAACTAATTAAATACAGGGTCTCTGGGGATGTGTCTACAAGCCAAGGAATGCCAAAGATTACCAGCCAAACACCAGAAACTAGGAAGAGGGAAGGACTAGATTGTCCCTCAGAAGAAACCAACCTTGCTGACACCTAGATCTCAGACTTCCAGCCTCCAGAACTGTGAGAGAATAAATTTTTGTTGCTTAAGTTTAGCAAAAAAAAAAGTAGGGTCTCAAAGTCAGAGGGAAAGGCCATATGATTCAGTCAAAGAACACTTTATAAAGGCATACATTTATAAATTTATAAACACTTTATGAAGGCAGAATGGTTGGAAATTTTTAGAATTACTCTTTAAGTTTTCTGAAAAAGTATTTCCTACCTGAGGGGCATTTGTAGCCACTAGAAATGCATTTGTCCTCCCTGGGTGATCATAATCATGCATGGCCGCTGCCACATACAGAGCCATCAATTCTAACGCAGGAATGTTTGAAGACAGGCAGCCATAACTCTCATCTGGGATACAGCAGCTCTTCGAAGAAATATAAGCAATTCTCCCAGGGTTAAGTCTACCAGCAGAATCTGAGGAATAAAAAATAGCAAAACAAACCAGCATTAGCATAAAACTTCCTCACAGTTATGCTAAAGAAAAAATTCCCCATAGATAATAAGATTACTTATCGTATTTGTTAACGTAACTAAGAAATAGACTCTGTGGACTTGAAAGAGTATACTATTTCCAATATGCATGCTAGTAGAGAGGAACAGTGTTAAATATGACCCTGATGTTGCTTACTTTATAAGATACAATAGGACTCTCATGTCAGTTTGATGCTTTCTTATTCAGGCTAATAATAATTTTTAAAACCTCTGATATTCTAAACATCTGTTATTTATGGACTAGATATAATGGCCAAGGCATAGGATGTAACAGAAAAAAGCAATACTAGAGAATAAAATTTGATGAAAACAGTACAAATATTTTGAATTTAATATATTACAAACTAAGCTTCTCAACATAGATGCTTTTCAAATCTCATCCAGAAAGATTGCATTTCATTTTTAGTCCTGATTACAACTTCTCCTCCCCTTCTTTTTTTCTTCCACAAAGTTCCTTGTAATATAATGGAAAGAAAAACTGGGCAATATCTCAGGAACATGACTATTTTTATCCTCTTGTTAGCAACAGTATGTTCACCAGCCACATTGCTTTTCGTGTCTTAATGCCTTACTATTGAGTTCTTCTTTTCTGTACTTTGGTTGCTTTATCTATCTAGATGATCATTCTATTATTTTTGCTGAAAGGATCTTAACAAAGTCCAAGGAGGAAAAACGAAGCAATATTTAGAGTAGATTGCACATAAAACCATGATTCAAAATTTCCTTGGTTGTATTCATAAGTGGAACCTAGAAATAATGCTCAAGCCTGTCAAAGTTCAAAATGATTTTTTAATCCTAATAATTCAGTTGATTCAATATTTGCCAACAAAATAATTATTTCACATAATAACTTTAATACATTAGTGACAATTAAAAAGCTACTTCATTATTTTTATACTATTTAAATTTTCAACCTAGACTGAGCTTTAGAATGACATACACTAGAATTTCATAAATTAATTTATTTAGAGATGGGATCTTGCTATGTTGGCCAGGGTGGAGTGCAGCAGCTATTCACAGATAAAATCATCATAATGCACCACAGCCTTGAACTCCTGGCCTCCAGCAAAACTCTCACCTCAGCCTCCTAAGTAACTGGGGCAATAGGCACATGCCACCATGCCTAGCTTAGCTCTAGTTTTAAAATAGTTATGAAAAATAAAAACAAGATAGTCAAATATGTGACTCAGGATATATGTAAGCAATCACTTTTTTTGTATTTTATTACAGACAGTGGAGTACAAGTGAGGATTAACTACATATGTAGGCTGCATGCAGGTGAAGTTCAGACTTCTAACTGGCCCTCATTCCCCTGGTAGTAGACCTGGTACCCTTTATGTTGTCACATGTCCCCCACTCTCCTCCCCTAGAGTGCCCAGTGACTGCCAATCTTTCCCCTGTGTTCATGTGATTATTGTTGAGGTCCCACTTATGAGTGAGAACATGTTGTATTCAGTTCTTTGTTTCTGTGATAGATTACTTAGTATGATGGTCTCCAACCCCATTCAGTTTGCTGTGAAGCCCATGATTTTGTTCTTCTTTGTGGCTGCACAATGCTGCCTTATGTATATGTACCACATTTTCTTTATCCATTCTACTTTCAATGGGCAGTACAGTTGGTTCCATGTTTTAGCTATTGTGAATAGTGCAGCAATAAACATGTGTGTGCAGGTGTCTTTTTTGTAGAACAATTTATATTCTTCTGGGTATATTCCCAGGAGGGGAAACAAATTCTAATAAAAAAAACCTTAATTGTTCTTTTTTTTTTTTTTGAATTGGAGTCTCACTCTGTCTCCCAGCCTGGAGTGCAGTGGCAGGCTCACCGCCACCCTAGCATCGACCTGCGGGTCTCCAGCGATCCTTTCACCTCAGCCTTCCAAGTAGTTGGAAATACAGGCGTGCACTACCATGTCCAGCTAATTTTTTATTTATTGCAGAGATGCGGTCTTGCCAAGTTGCCTGGGCTAGTCTCGAACCCGTGGGCTCAGGCAATCCACTCACCTCAGCCTCCCCAAAGTGCTGGGATTATATAGGCTGAGCCACCGAGCCCGGCCAACTTTAATTGTTAATCTAAGAGTTAATAATCTGAATTTTTCCTATGTGTATTCTGGATTTCCCCTAAAATTTTAAAATACATTAACAAAAATCAAAACTAGCAAAAGAAATCTTTTGCAATTCAATAACTACTTGGAATTGACATATATCAATAGACAGTTTATATATGCTTAACAAAAAATTAATAATGTGAAAAACAGCATAGTTGGCAAGGACAACTGAATATAACTATTGTGAATCCCATTCATTTACTTACTTTCAGAAAATGGTGGTTCTTTTAATTTGCCAACATATTTAAAAGGAAGCCTCAGTAAAAAAAAATCCAGATTGAAGAGAAAGTACAAAACTACCCTTATTTATAGATGGCATGATTTTATATATGTAGAAAACATCAAGAAATCCGCTGAAAAACTATAGAACTAATAAATTAGCTCATCCAAATTGCAGGGGACAAGATCAACATGCAAAAGTCAACTGTATTTCTACTTACTAGCAACAAACAGAAAACAAACCTAAGACAACAATTCCACATTTATAATAGCATCAAAAATAATAAAATACTTAAGACTAGATTTAACAAAATAAATGAAAAACTAGTATTCTGAAGACTGTAAAATATTACTGAAAAAATTAAAGACCTACATAAATGGAAAAATACCCATTTTCACGGATCAGAAGGCAACATTGTTAAGATGGCAGAACTCTGCAAAGTGACTCGCAAATTCAAGAATCCATAGAAAATCTCACCTGGCTTTTTGGTAGACATTTTCAAGCCAAAACTAAAATTCATATGGAAATGCAAGGGATCCAGAATAGCCAAGACAATCTTGAATAGCCAATCTTGAAAAGGAAGGACAGAGTTGGAGTATTCACACTTTCCAATATCCAAACTTACTACAAAGTTCCAATTAGGAAGACATGTGGAACTGGCATAAGGAAAGACAAATAGATCAACGAAATAGAACTGAAAGTCTAAAAATAAGCCCTCACATTTATGGTCAATTGGTTTTCAACAACACTGCCAAGGCCTTGTTGAGAGCCAGCTGTGTGCCCGACATGACGTTTGGCACTTTCATATATGTTATCTCACTTAATGCTCACATCTTATCAGGTAGAAAATCTGATGGAATAACATTTAAGGGTTCACTGTGTTTAGAATACATAAAGAACTCTTCAACAAATGGTGCTGAGACAACTGGTTATCCATGTATAAAACAATGTTGGACCTCCTCTTACAACATATCCCAAAATTAGCTCCAATGGATCACAGACTTAAACTTAAAAGCATATTCTAAAACTATTTGAAGAAAACATAGAAGGAAATCTATATGACCTTGGATTAGGCAAAGATTCCTGAGATATAACACTTAGAAGCATGAGCAATGAAAGAAAAAATTAGTTAAATTAACTTCATCAACGTTTAAAACTTTTGTGCTCCAACAGATACTACCAAAAAAATGAAAAGAGGAGTGATGTCAGCAAGACGGAGGGACAAGAGATCCCCACTCATGTCACCTACCAGCAACATCATTTCACAGACAGAAATGTCCTTCTGAGAGCCTTGGGATTCAGGTATGAGTCTGTGAAACACTGATGGAGCCTAAGCCCTAGGACAGTCATTTTAAGAGGATAGCTCTGCACATAGGTGACAGAACCAACCATGGTCCCAGCTTCAGACTAGAAATAACCCCACAGCCCTGTGCACTCTGCTACTGGCCCTGTCTGGCCGTATTCCTGCTATCAAAATCATCCACCAAGAAGCCCTGAAGTCACACAAAATAGTGCCACAAAAGACAGGCTCACAGACCTTAGTCCCATAGCAGATCTTGAAACAACCCTGAATCTCAGCATAGCCCTCCTCTGCTATAGACAGAGAGCAGCGCTGCCTGGCCAGGGTTCTATGTGGATATATGCTTGTAAAGATTTCAGTCTCAGCTGTAGGCTCTGAAGTAGCCCTACAACTCTAATCTAGCACCTCTCAGACATAGACCGGGACAGTACTGCCTGCTCAGGAACCTATCCAGTGATCCAGTGGAAGCCTTTCCAGGGATCCAAAGGAAGCCACACTTGCCTGCATACCTAGAGACAGGCCTGCCATCTACAGACCCTGGTGCAGACCCTTATCCCAGCATCAGCCCTACAGATTAAGTACTGGCAACAGTCCAGTCCACCCAGGAACCAGGCAGGATCTATCCTTGCTAGAAACCCTGATAAGAGTCCCACTGCTGGGCTCGGTGGCTCAGCCTGTAATCCCGCGCCTTTGGGAGGCTGAGGTGAGTGGATTGCCTGAGTCCGCGGGTTCGAGACCCGCCTGGGCAGCGAGACCTCATCTCTACAATAAATCAAAAAATCAGCCGGGCATGGTAGCACATGCCTGTAATTCTGGCTACTTGGAAGGCTGAGGAGGAAGGATCGCCGGAGCCCAGCAGTTCGAGGCTGCGGTGGCCGGGAGCAGCCACTGCACTCCAGTCTGGGCGACAGAGTGAGACTCCAACTCAAAAAAAAAAAGAGTCCTACCAACCATGAACACCACTGTGGACCTAGTAGCAGCCACATGACCCAGCTGCAATCTCATTCAACTGTGATCCTGGAGGCAATTCCATCAGCCTGAGAACTAATAGGAGAAGATCTTAACCAGCCAAAACCAGACTGTAAAGACTAGAAGAGGTGTTTTAATCCTGCAAAAGCACAGGCATCAACAAAAAGTTACACAGATAATGAAGAATCAGGCAAATATGACACAATCAAAGGAAAATAATAAAACTTAAGCAACTGACCCCAAAGAAATGGAGATCTACACCATTTCTTAAAGAGAATTCAAAATAATCTTTTTTTTTTTTTTTTTGAGTTGGAGCCTCACTGAGTCGCCCAGGCTGGAGTGCAGTGGCATGCTCACAGTCACCCCAGTGTCAACTTGCTGGGCTCAGGCAATCCTTCCACCTCAGTGTTCCAAGTAGCCAGAACTACAGGCACGCCCGGCTAATTTTTTTTATTTATTGTAGAGATAAGGACTCGCCAAGTTGCCCAGGTTGTTCTCGAATCCGTGAACTCAGGCAATTCTCTCACCTTGGCCTCCCAAAGTGCTGGGCAAAATAATCACCTTTTAAAAGTGCTATGAGATGCAAGAACACACAGACAGATAAGTAACTGATATTAGAAAAAAAAAATGAGGCTGGGTGCGGTGGCTCAGCCTGTAATCCAATGCTGTCTACAAGGAATTCCCTTCACCTTTATGGATACGTATAGACTAAAACTGAAGGGATGGAAAAAGATATTCCATGCATGGATACAAGAGAGCAAGGTTAGTTATATCAGACAAAATAGACTTTAAGTCAAAAACCGTAAAAGCAGAATAAGGGTTTAAGATGGCCAACTAAAGGCAGATAGTGTGTGCCTTTCTCATGGAAAGGAAACAAACTAAAAAGAGAAACTCAGCACTCAGAATATGAGACTCACGAGCACACTGTGAGATCCATGAGAGAAGCAGCAGAACCCACAGTGAGAAAAAAGGAGAGAAATCAGACAGTCTAGGTTGGAACCAAGCATCCTCCTCAACTGGGTTGTCAGCACACACTGTAAGCAGCCTCTGTATGGAAAAAGGGTGAGTGAGTGAACCTAGGAGCTCTGCACTCCTGCCATGGACTTTGAAAGTCCCTCGAGCCTCAAGAGACTTCAGTTCCACATGGGACACTGCCTAGATATTTACTAGCAGCATGCTGCTGGAACTCATATGGAACTGTGCAGGCAACCAAGCCCTGAGCGGCTCCAGTTGTGCCATCCGAGAGCTCAACTCCAGCGAGCTATGTCCTGTAGCCAACTGCCAGGCCAGGGAGGGAACAGGAAGACCTGAAGCTTTCATTTGCCCCAAGAACAAATTCCACTGTTGCCAGCAGTTTCTCTGAGACAAGCTGGAGGTGGGAGAACTGTTAGCTGGCTGCAGTTTTGCATCCTGCACACAGACTGCCTGTGTCAAAGGTATGGGAGTGGGTGGGATTTGCCGCTGTCAGCCACCCCTTTCTCCTTATGCAAACTCTTTTGTGCAGTAAAGGCAACTCTGTTCATTCTTGCGACACTACCCCAGAGGCCAATGGACTCCCTTTTAATTTCCACTGGGTTCACTACTTGCACACACAAGGATGAAGCTGGAGACAGACCTATATGACCTAGTCCTCCTCAACCGGCCTTCCCTCTCCACCTGCCTCAAATGCCTAATATGGACAGTGAATTCTGGGAGTCCCATAGCTCTGCCCCTCACCTGCATCATTTGGGTACTTCTCTGGGGCAATATAGGCCAAGCAGAAAGCCACTAGCTACCACCACCACTGGCTCTCTCCTGCAAGAGCAACCTCCTGGCTGGAAGTCACCAGGCACAGCCTATTGCAATATCTGACACAGTAACAGTAGTTGGAAAGATCTGTTCCCAGACCTCAGCTAACACCATTAACTACACCACTCCGGTCACTCATGCCACACTACACATGCCTTGCATACCCAGCACAGCACTGCCACAGCTGGCGATTGAGAAAGCCACCACACTAAGGCTATAACCAATCAAGAAAACCCTAGAGAGTCTAAGACGTTCCTTTGTCAATCCCATCAGAGCTGGTGCTTGCACCTGCCACTGGGAAACCAGAGGACTGGTCAGCCCAGTCCAGCTCTACCCAACACTGCCTTCAGGAGCTAAAACAAAGCCTATGTCACTGCACATCTTGCAGACTAGTCCACAGTCTGAGGCATTGGAGAGCTTCTCCAGAGGGCCTTCCAGAGACATCAATGACCAGTACTCCTCAGGATTCAATGTTTGTGCTCTCACATTACTGGTTTCCTTGCAGACACTCCTTAGCACTTGAATTATGGTAGCCCCACAGAGCAGCTAGATCCAGAAGAGCTACAGGACACAGAGTAGTCGAGCCCACATCACCATTCCCAGGGGAAGAGGAAATACTCCACATCAGGGGGTGCACCGGACGGGATTTTTAAAAATGCAAAATTCTGGCTTCTCTGTGTCCCCAAACTCCCTGCCTAAGGGATGTTTCATTCAGCAGATATGAAGGCACAGTGTTGGGCTCAGTGAGGGAAGGCAGCAGTTCTGCCCCAGCAGTTGAGTAGCCCTGGTGCCCGTGAAGGATCTCGGAGAAGGAGACTTCACTCCCTTGCCCACCACTGCAGACATTCACTTCTTTTGCAGGAGCTCAGGAAAAGTGTGCCTACTGATGCCTTTTCTGCAGCATTTTGGGGTAACCGCAGCCCCATGGGAGGTGGGCCCTTTGGACTCAGGCTTGCATAAGGGATAGAATTACAATCCCTTTCTACTAGGGACATCAGGGTTCTTACAGGTAGACAGAGGTACATGTCTGATCTGAAAATCCAGAACAAAAGGACAGGGGAATAACAGAAAGGTGAACCACTTTCCTGACAACCTAGCAGTGGAGCTTAAGTAGCTCCCTTCATACCCTCAGCAAAGACCTCAGTGCATCTTATTGGGAGCTCCCTCAACTGCCTCTATAAAGGGCTGAGACTTTATTGTATATAGTTCTCACCCATGACAGCCTCCTAATGGCTTGAAGGATGAACATTTCAATACAGAGAAAAAATACTGGTTAAAAAAAGAGCATGCCACACCACTGGGAAATGAGATAAGCTTCAAGAGTCCTCAGACATTATAGACCCATAGGATACAAAGATCCTACACACACTCCCAGTAACTGGTACTACAAGCAGCATCTGAGAAAGGCAGCATGCAAAGATTCTCTACAACCAAGGAACACAAACAGAACCTTCACCACTGAAAGCACCCAGAGTCAAAGATGAGCATAAATGATACACATTAGGCCGGGCGGGGTGGCACAAGCCAGTAATCCCAGCAGTTTGGGAGGCCAAGGCAAGAGGATTGTCCAAGCTCAGGGGTTCGAGACGAGGCCTGGGCAACTTGGTGAGACCTCATCTCTACAATAAGTTAAAAAATAAGCCAGGCATGGTAGTGCGTGCCTGTAGTTCCAGCTACTTGGAAAGCTGAGGCGGAAGGAATGCCTGAGCCCAGCAGGACGAGGCTGCGATGGCTGTGAGTGTGCCACTGCACCCCAGCCTGGGCGACAGAGTGAGACTCCAACTCAAAAATAATAATAATAATTTACATTAAAGACACATCCCTAAAGGAAAGAAAAAAATGAAACAAAAATAAATTTAACAATAATAAGAAGAAATAAGTCTGCCCAAATAAGAATTAGAAAAATAATCCTAGCAACATGAAAAAACAGTTTTTCAACTCCCACAAAAGACCACACTAACTCTCCAGCAATGGATCTTAATCAAAATGAAATCTTTGGAATTCCAGATAAAGAATTCAAAAGATTGATTAAAAACTGCTCATAGAAACACAAGAGAAAGTTGAAAACCAATATAAAGAAATTTTTAAAAAACTATTTGGGATGTGAATGAAAACTTCTCCAAAGAGATAGACACTTAGAAGAAAACTACTCAACTTCTGGAAATGAAAGACTCATTTAAGGAAGTGCAAAACACAGTGAAAAGTGTTAACAAGAGATTAGACCAAGTAGAAGAAAAGATTTTAGAACTTGCAGACAAGGCTTTTGAATTAACCCAATCAAATAAAAATAAGGGAAAAAGAATTAAAGGAACAGAATAAAGTCTCCAAGAAATGTGGAATTATATAAAATGCCCAAACCTAAGAATCGCAAGTATTCCTGAAGAAGAAGAAAAAGCAATAGATTTGCAAAATTTATTTGACGGAATAACTGAGGAAAACTCCCCTGTTCTTGCCAGAGATTTAAACATCCAGATATAAGAAGATCACAGAACTCCTGGAAGATTCATTGCAAAATGGTCATCCCAAAGGCATACAGTCATTAGGTTATACAAAGTCAATGTGAAGGAAAGAATTCTAAAAGAAGTGAGATAAAAGCATCAAAGAACTTATCAATACAAACCTATCAGACTAACAGTAGACTTCTCATCAGAAACCATATAAGCCAATGTGAAGGAAAGAATTCTAAAAGAAGTGAGATAAAAGCATCAAAGAACTTATCAATACAAACCTATCAGACTAACAGTAGACTTCTCATCAGAAACCATATAAGCCAGAAAGGATTGGGGCTTATCTTTACTCTTCTCAAACAGAATAACTGTCAGCCAAGAATTATATATCCCACAAAACTAAGCCTCATAAATGAAGGAGAAATAATGCCTTTCTCCAACAAACAAATGCTGAGGGAATCTCTTATCACTAGACAAGAAGTGCTCAAAGAAGTTCTAAACATTAAAATGAAAGGTCAAAATGCACCAGTAGAAAAAATGGAAATTATAAAACTCACAGGGCTTATAAAACACTAATACAATGTAGAAAACAAAACAACTAGCTAATAATCAACACAATGACTGGAATAGTCCTTCATATATAATTATTAACTTGTAATGTAAATGGTTTAAATGCCCCCACTTAAAAGATATACATTGCGGGAATGAATAAAAAACACAATCCTAACATCTGCTGCCTTCAAGAGACCCACTTACTCTTAAAGACTCCCACAGACTCAAGATAAAGGGAAAAAAAGGTTCCACACAAATGAAAACCAAAAATGAGCAGTAGTAGCCATTCTCTTAGCAGATAAAACAGACTTTAACAACAGTGAAAAAAGAAAAAGAAGGTAATTATATGATGATAAAGGTATCAATTCAACAAGATATAAAAATTTTAAATATATATGAACCTAACACCAGCGCTCCCAGATTTATAAAACAAATTCTATTAAACCTAAGAAAACAGATAGCAACACAATAATAGTGGGAGACTTCAACACTCCACTGACAGCAATAAATAGATCATCAAGACAGCATGTCAACAAATAAACAATAGACTTAAATTGGACTCTAGAACAAACGGACCTAACAGACATCTATAGAATATTCTACTGCAAAACTAAAAAATATATATTTTTCTCATCAGCACATAGAACATTTTCTAAAACAAACCACATGCTAGGCCACAAAACAAGTCTCAATAAGGTAAAAAAAAAAAAAAAAAAGAAATCATATCAAGTACCTTTTCAGATCTCAATGGAATAAAATTACAAATCAACTCCAGGAAAAACTCCCAAAACTAAACAAATAATACAAATCAAATAATCTGCTCCTGAACAATCTCTGGATAAACAATGAAATCAAGATGGAAACTTAAAAATTCCTTAAAATAAATGTCAATGACATAAGGTACCAAAATCTTTGGGATACAGCAAAAGCTGTGATCAGAGGAAAATTTATAGCACCTAAGGCCTACAACAAAAAGTCTGAAAGATCACACATTAACAACCTAATGTCACACCTCAAGGAACCAGAAAAAGAAGAGTAAAAAATTAACAAATATAAGGGCAAAACTAAACAAAATTAAAACAAAAAAGTCAATGCAAAGGATCAATGAAAGAAAAGTTGGTTATTTGAAAAGATAAACAAAATTGGTAGATCGCTAGCTAGACTAAGAAGAGAGAAGATTCAAATTAGCTCAGTAAGAAATGAAAATGCAGTCATTACAATTGATGTCATGGAAATATAAAAGATCATATTAGATGATGATGAACACCTCTATGCAAACAAACTAGACAATGTATAGAAAAATGGATAAATTCCTAGAAACATATGAACCCCCTAACACCTGAATCAGGAATAAATAGAAATCCTGAACAGATCAATAATGAGTAGTGACACTGAATCAGTAATCAAAACTCTACCAACACAAAAAAGTCCAGGACATGATGGATTTATAGCTGAATTCTACCAGACTTTCAAAGAAGATCAGGCACCAATCCTACTGGAGCTACTCCATAAGCTTTAGAAGGAAGGAATTCTCCCTAACTCATTCTACAAAGCCAGTATAATTTTGGTATCAAGCCAGGAAAATGCACAACATAAAAGAAAACTACAGACCAGTATCTTTGGAGAACACAGATGCAAAAATCCTCAACCAAATACTAGCAAACCAAATCCAACAGCACATTAAAAAATAATAATTCACCACAGTCAAGTGAGTTCTGTCCCAGGAATGCAAGGATAATTCAACATACACAAGTCAAAAAACATGATGTACCACATAAACAGAATTAAAAACAAAAATCATATGATCATTTCAATAGATGCAGAAAAATTATTTGATAAAATTCTGCATCCTGTCATGATAAATACCCTCAAGAAAATAAGCATAGAAGGAACATACCTCAAAATAATAAAAGTCATATGTGACAAACTCACAGCCAACATCATACTGAATGAGGAAAAGTTGAAAGTATTCCCCCTCAGAACTGGAACAAGGTAAGGATGTCCACTTTCATCACTTCTATTCAACATAGTACTGGAAATCCTACCGAGAGAAATCAGGAAGATAAAGAAATAAAGGGTATCCCAATTGGAAAAGAATAAGTCAAATTAACTCTGCCAATGATATGATCTAATGCCTAGAAAACCCTAAAGACTCCTCCAAAAGACTCCAAAACTTGAAACGAATTTAGTAAAGCTGCAGTTTGCAAATTCCATACACACAAATCAGTAGTAGCACTGCTATACACTAATGATGACCAAGTTGAGAATCAACTGAAGAATTCAATCCAATTTACAACAGCTGCCCCCCTCAAAAAAACCAAAAACAAAACCCCAAAACAAAACTTAGGAATATATTAACCAAGGAGGTAAAGGATTTCTGAGGGGCACTACAAAACACTGATGAAAGAAATCATAGAGGACACAAACAAATGGAAAAACATCCCATACTCACAGGCTGGAAGAATCAACACTGTATAAATGACAACATTACTCAAAGTAATCTACAGATTCAATGTAATCTGCATCAAATTACCAATGTCATTTCTCACAGAATTAGAAAAAAAAATCCTAAAATTCACATGGAACCAAAAAAAAAAAAAAAAAAAAAAGAGCCCAAATCATTAAGGTAATCCTAAACAAAGAGAACAAAGCTGGAGGCGTCACATTACTTAACTTCAATATACTACAAGGCTACAGTGACCAAAACAGCATGGTATTGGTACAAGGGCAGACACATGGACCAATGGAACAGAATACAGAACTCAGATATATACCCAAATACATACAACCAACTAATCATTGACAAAGCAGACAAAAACAGACATTGGGGAAAAGATACCCTGTTCAACCTGGGAAAACTGGACAGCCACATGCAGGAAAATGAAACTTGATCCCTATCTCTCACCACATACAAAAATTAACTCAAGATGGAGTAAAGACCTTAATGTTAAATCTGAAACCATAAGAATTCTAGGAAAAAAACTAGGAAAACCTCTTCTGGACATTGGCCTAGGCAATTTATGAATTTATAGCTAAGACTCCAAGAGCAAATAGCACTTAAACAAAAAAATGAGTAAGTGGGACTTAAACTGAAATGCTTCTGCACAGTGAAAGAAATAATTGACAGAGTAAATAGGCAACCTACAGACTGGGAGAAGATATTTGCAAACTAAACATCAGACAAAGGACTAACATCCAGAATCTACAAAGAACTCAAACAAATCAGCAAGATAAAAACAAATAACCTCATCAAAAAGTGGGCAAATGACATGAACATACATCTCTCAAAAGAAGATATACAAATGGCCAACAAACATGAAAAAATGTTCAACACTGCTAATCATAAGGGAACTGCAAATTAAAACTACAATGAGAGTCTACCTTACATCAGTCATAACGGTCATTATTTTAAAATCTGAAAACAGAAGATGTTGGTGTGGACACAGTATAAAGGGAATGCTTATACACTGTTGGTGGGAATGTAAATTAGTACAACGTCTATGAAAATCTATCAGTACAGGGATTTTCAAAGAACTAAAAGTCGATCTACCATTTGATCCAGCAATCCCACACTTGGTATCTACCCAACGAAAGAAAGGTCATTATACAAAAGAGACACCTCTACTCACATGTTTACGGCAGCACAATTCATAATTGCAAAGATGTGGGATCATCCTAAATGCCCATCAACTAATCTGTAGATAATAAAAGATACACACACACACACACCATGGAATACTATTCAGCCATAAGAAAGAACAAAAATAATGTCTTTTGTAGCAAGTTGGATGGAACTGAAGACTATTATCCTAAGTGAAGTAATACAGAAATGGAAAACCAATACTGCATGTTCTCACTTGTACTTGGGAGCTAAGCAAAGGGTCTGCAAAGGCATACAGAATGACATGAGGGACACTGGAGACTCAGAAGGGAAAAGACAGGAAGGAAGAATGTGAACTAATGGGGGTTACAGGTACACATAAAGCCCAGATTTCTTCACCACTATACAAAGCAGCCATGTAACCAGAAACCATTTGTACCCCTAAGCTACTGAAATAAAGAATAAATTAACCAAGAAGGTGAAGAATCTACTTGTATACACTGTTAGATAGACCCAGGCCAAAGTCCTTTTATCACCTACATTCCGTAGGGCCCTAACTCTGACTGGATGACCAGGAAAACATTTCACTCTCTGGGAATTAGTATTGCAATATATTTCTCAATACTATGACAAAGGAGGACACTTTTGAGGGATAAAGTTAGGTATGGATGATAAAACTGAATATGACCCTTCCATTTCAACAGCTCTAAGCCTCTGAATTCCTTCCTCTATAGCAATGGTCCCCAACCTTTTCGGCATCAGGGACCAGTTTCATGGAAGACAATTTTTCTATGGACCGCGGGGAGCAGAGGAGATGGTTTGGGGATAATTCAAGTGCATTTATATTTATTGTGCACTTTATTTCTATTATTATTACACTGCAATATATAATGAAATATATAGCATCACCACCTCAGCGCTACCTTAGATAACCAGGCATTAGATTTTCATAAGGAGCGTACAACCTAGGTCCCTCACGTGTGCAGTTCACAATAGGATTTGCACTCCTATGAGAATCTAATGTCATGCTGATCTGACAGGAAGCAGAGGTCACGTGGTAAGGCAAGCAATCAGGAGCAGATGTAAATACAGATGAAGCTCCACTCACTCGCCATTGCCCCCACTACCACCACCTGCTGCTGTGCGTCCCAGTTCCTAACAGGCCACAGTCTGGTACTGGTAGTAGCCCAGGGTTTCAAGAACCCTGCTCTACAGTATTCTAGGAAGTTCCAACAATTCTACTCACTTGATGCCCATATTTCAGAAAATCAATTGTGTAAACTGAATCAAGAATTTCTGGTGGGTACATCTATATGAATAAACCGAAAATGATACACCATTATCTTCTTTCCTCAGTGGTCTAACACACTTGAAATTCATTCCCACACATATTGCCCAGGTTCCTACCAATATAAATCAGTAAATTATCCTCATGATAATATATAGTGTTTATTCCTCTAAGATCTGTAGGATTTGAATTTATCTATGGATCTCAAAGAATTGAAAGGCAGTGAGGTTTGATTTACAGGTGACCTAGCATTCCCCTATAAGTCAACAATCTCAGATGAAGTCAGTAAGGTTCTCCAGGCAATCAAAACTAAAAGAAATGAATGTTTCCCAGAAGGAAGGATCAGCAAGATTGGGGGTTTCAGGGTAATCATATTTGCTGAAATCTATCTAAATGACCTCACCTCGATGCTCTAGGCAGGTCCTTTCTTTCTCAGTATTTTAATTCTAACATAAAAGACCTCCTGAAGCCATTAACTCAATTTGCATTGTATTTCAGGCAACTTTGGAATCAAACATTAGGTTTGTTTTCAGAAGCTATGATTCCACTACTATAAAAAAAAATAAGAGATTTTTAAAATTCTTTTAGGTCAGTCAGAGAAGCTACCTGGTTCTCTAACTATTAATTAAAGCCCTGAACTGGTCGTTTATTTTCTATTAATTATCCAATGCAGTCAGAATAAGCCAGCACATCCTACAGTCCTTGTAGTTTTTGTTTCCACTATTTTCCACTGCAATAGCTCATTGGTTTTCCAAAGCCGTGTCTTCTATGGATACTTGATTCCATAACATTGTGTGTGAGAACTCATAGCACTGCTAGCAAAATCTCACAAGGAAGTGAGGAGCATGGGAGATAAAGTATATATTGCCTTACAGAATAATCATCAAGAACAGGCTGGTGACAGACAGAAATATGGCCATAAAGAACATTGCCAGTGACTGCTCAGAAGAAAATGAGGAATATGTTACCGGAAACCAGGGGAAAGGGAATCCTTGTTATATAGTAGCAAAAAGCTAAGCTAAGTTATGGGCTGCAGTTATGTAGAACACAAAATTTACAAATTACAAACTTATTTAGTTGAGAAAATTTCCAAGCAAAGTGTTGAAGGTGTAGCCTGGTTTCTTATTGCTTTCAGTAAAATATGAGAAGAGGAAGACTTGGAGGAAAACAGGTAAGCAAAGAAAATTCAGATCTTGATGATTTAAAACATTCTCTACCTCTCCAGACTGCAAAATGTACTAAAATTAGGAGATTCACTGTCAGGAAAGTATGCTCTGGACAGAAAGCCAAGGTCGTAGCTGGACCAATTTTCAATAGTTCTTTGGAAGTCAAAAGGTTAGGGTCAGAGAGATTTGAGATGGATCCTGCTATCTTTGAAGAAAGGACCATGCCAAGGAATGCAGGTGCCTCTCAGAAGCTGGAGGAGACAAATGAATTCTCCTCTAGAGCATTTAAGAGAAAAACAGTCTTTTTGACATCTTGATTTTAGCCCAGTCAAACCTATTTTGGACTTCTGACATGCAATACAGCAAGATAATAAATTTGTGCTGTTTTTAGTAACTAAATTTGTAGTAATTTGTTAAAGCAGGGAGGAAAAAAACTAATACAGATTTTGGGTACCTAGAAGTGAGATACTGGTGTAACAAATACTAAAACTGTGAGAGCAGCTTTAAAATTGGGCAATGGGCAAAGGCTGAAAGAATTGTGAAGAATATGATAGAAAACCAACAAAAAACATCAAGCAACATATTGAACAAAAGTTCAATGAACACCAAGTGGGATGAATACCTGAGTATATCATAAATAAAATGCTAAAAACCAAGAGCAAAGGTAAAGGGAACATATTATGTTTACCTATTACGTTTCTCAATAAGACCTAAGGCTGACTTATCAACAGAAACTATGAAAAAAAGCCAGAAGATGATGGAATGATATCTTCAAACATGCTGAAATATAAAAATATTTTTCTAAGACAAAATTGATGCATCTACTAACAAAAAAATCTAAATAAAATGTTCTCTCATGGAAGCACAGAACTGCTGGAAGGAACGAAGGCACTAGAAAGAGTAAATATAGACGGCAGACAAAAACACACCAGTGCTATAAAACAAATCCATTAAATAAACAATGGCAGTACTTTAGAGTCAACTACCAAAATGTAAAGCAGTGGCTGAGTCTGTGACATTTACACTCATTAGAATGGTAATATTATTTCTCAGGTATTGATAACTGAGAAAATTGTTTTTATACATGTCTCTTATTGAAGTATCCTCCCCACCTATAAATATGTTCCCTGTTGTCTATTTTAAATGTACATTATCCAGTTTAAACAGAAACAAAATAAAGAATTTTTTTAATCAAAGAAATAATTATTATGATAGGACAGCTGACTGCCTCGGTGGGGAAAACAAGCAGATGAGAGATAGAGGAGGAAACATGATAAATCTAGCAGTACTGAATTTTAACTTACTTTTTTAAATGGGTGACAGGTTTAAAAATTTTCATGTCATTATGTATCAAAACTTACACTGTCCTTTATATGTACCAAAGATTAATTAGTGAAAATTCTAAAAGAACATAGGTAATGAAATGAGACAACTTGAATATTCCTAATCAAATAATTAAAGGAAATTTATAGAAGGAAGTACCTGTTTCATTTCCTGTTCCATGATCACTGTGGATCTGCTGTAAGCCAGGAATTGGTCGTGTTGTCAGGAACCAAACTGCATGTAGGACATCTGTGGCATGTATACGATTATGATCTAAAGTCAGCAAAATGTTTTTTAAAAATGGTCATTGTGTTAGGTTTGACATAGGACATTTGAAAAGCATAAGAATTTTCTAGTCACACTACAGTCTCATAAATAAAATGTGTAACTTAGACTAATTCCCCACAATTGCACTTCGTTTCATACACTTTTAAAGTCTCTTAAAAAAACAAACAAACTAAAAGAACCAAAGAAAAAGCAAGGCAAGATAACTAAAAGGCTCTGGAAGATTTTCTTGATATTGCTATTTTGTGACTTTAAAAAATACCATATAGTGTCTGGATTATGAAGACACATGCTTGCACACAAAAACAATTTTTATACATAGAACAGTTACAAATTCTGGATACTTACACTTTTGCCTTTAAAAAAAAGTGAGAAATGCCTATGCATCAGGTTTCCTATAAGGATGAAATGCTAAACAGTATGTGAAAGCATCTAGTACAGTGTCTGGCACTTAGTATATAATCAATAAGACACAGGTTTACTGAAATTCCATTGTGTAAAAAGGTAATGTGGCATAGTAAAAACAGTTCAGTCTTTAGAGTCAATAGATCCACAATGGAAACATAGTTTTGGTATCTAGTTTTATGATAGTAGAAAAGATTCTCTGAATTTACTTCTCACCTGTAAAAGGCAGATAATACAACATTTCCAGCAAAAATTAAATAAGATAACCTATATGAATCTAATGACTAGTCACAGCAGATATCCAATAAAAATTTAACACCTCAATTAATATTTAATGAATACCTATAAGATAGTATTAGTAGATAATATACTACTAAGTGTTCAGGCTATAGCTATTATGTGTCAATCTACTAGGAGCTTAATTATTATTAATACAATCATCCATGATGGAATATTATGCAGCCATAAAGGACAAATATATGGACTTCACAACAACTTTGATGAATTTAGAGTCAGTAATACTTGGTGATCTATCACAGAAACAAAGAACAGAGTACCACATGTTCTCACTTATAAGTGGACCCTGAACATTTACCATAATACTATAAGAAAGGGATTGGCAGTAGCAGGATACTGTTGGGGTGCGAGGGGTGGGTGGATACCTAGTATCAATAAGGGTACTTGATCTCAAACTAGACAAAGTGGGGACCAAAGAGAGGCTTAAACTTTACCTGTACAATGTCCACTTGTATACCTAATTCTGAACTGCACCCTACATCTTTAAAATAAAAGCTATAATAATAAAAAAATACAATCATCATCTTTTATTGATCATTTACTATGTGCTACAGATTCCACTCTGTGCTTTACATGAATTATCTTATCACTACCTATGGAGTAGATACTATTGTTATTTTCATTTACAAATTTTTAAACTAAAGTTTTGAAAAGTTAGGTCCAGATACTGTTTTCTCAACTGATATATCCTAATGGAAGCTTTCAGTGAAGACTCCTACCATCTCTTTCTTTCCATTTTGCCTACCCTAAAATCCATCTTAAAATATCCCTATATTCCATTTATAAAATTCAACAACTTTTTAAAATGTACAATTTATAAGTGGAAACTACAATATCTATAACACCTTAAATTATTAAACATTATTAATGGGTTATGCCAATTTAAGAATAATTTGCTCTTTATATAAATGATTTTTCAAATAATATGTCCATATGAAGGCAAACCATACAGAATACACAAAGAAAACTGTATCTCTTCCTAATATGGAATTCAAATTATATTCAACCATAAAATCAAATACCCATTAAAAATTATTCCCTATATCAGAATACAGTTAAAAACCAAAATTGTATGGATAAATTTGAAACATTTTAAAATGAAGAATTCTCTGAAACTCTTAACTTTTAAAATGATAAAGTACTGAAAGAATTATTAAAATAAAATGAAGTACACTATATAACAATGAGATAAAAAGTAGATTATACATATGGTCCACTTTACAAAAAATAAATTAATGTAAGAAAATCTTGGAGGATATATACCAACTTGTTAACAGTAGTCAGTTAACTCTAGATAGTACAATACAGATTTTTTTTAAATCTGTTTAAAAATTTTCCAAACATATACTTTTAAAAATGTTTAAGGGACCGTATGAAGAGAAAGATAATAAAGAGTTTCAAAACCAGTATTATTTGAACTAAAATAATAAGATATGTCAATACTTACAAGGAATGTCTCGATAGCCATTTTCTAAAGCACGAAAATAGTTCATAAATTGCTGAGTGGGAATTTTAAATATTTCCAATAAACCAGTGTCTTGAAATAGGGTATACATAACCTAAATGTCAATTAAAATAAAGTTCACTTTAAAAATAAGAATTTCCATTTGTAGCTGAGTATAATATGTTTTTGTGATTTGTATTTAGGAGTGCTAACCATGTATATGTTTTTAAGTTAATAACTTATGTAAAACTTCCCAACAATTAAATATTTCCAAAAAATAAGAAAGAAAGAGATCACCTTTAGGTTCGTAAAAACCAAAGAAGGCTTACCACACATACCGTGTCCCAATTTTTAAATTTTTTCCATTCATCTCTTTAGTTTTTTATTCATAATTTACTGAAGGGCAAGTGAATTACATTCTATTCTAGGCCTAGGTGTTAAAAAAGTCAAAACAATATCATATTGATCACATTTTTGTCCCTAAATACTTCGATGAGGTGAACTTATATGTCTACTTAGTTTATCCTTATATTTTTGCATTTCATAAGATATTAAAGCAATTACTGAGAGTGATATTTTGGGAAGGTTAATCTGATACTCATATGTGAACCTATCAGGTAGAACCCTGAGTCTGAGTGGTAAAATCAAAGCATTTCTCCATGCTTCTAGCATGAAACGAATCATTTGGCCTTGGGCAAAGTATAGGAAGTGTGCTGAAAAAACTGAAGTTTAAGTTTTCAACGATTAGGACTAGATCAGTTTTTATGTACTTTTCAACCTCAAGATTCTAGAAAATGTAAATCTTTATTATTTCTTCAGCCTAAATTAAATCTCATTAATATAGTCAATTAAACTTTTTTCATATATATTTGTATAATCTATATATTATATATAACAATTGTTTTGTACATATATTTGGGTCTCTCTGAAAAAGTAATTCAATGAACAATATTACTGTTGAACTAGTGGCTAAACCAATATCATATGATATCTAGATTTCACTTTTTATAAAGATTTGAGAAAAAATTAATTTATATTAAAAAAGTAGATTGCAAAACAAACCTGACTGAGGATCCTTCCTGATTTATCCCCCATCTTTTCTACAAGTTCAAAAATTTGAAAATTCCAGTTGTTCATCTTTTCTATTAATGAGTCATAATCTTCTACTAAAATCAGGTCCAGTGATACTGCCTGTTCAATCTGTACATGCACGAAAACAACAACAACAACCTTACTTTACTTTTTATAAATATTGTTAAATCCACATCTAAATGAGAATGCTTAGTACTGAACATTAAAAAATGGTCAGAGCTATTTTCTCTAATGGTTATTCTTAAATCTACTCTTATCTGTATACTTCTCTTTATAGAATGCTATCTTCAGACAACTATAAGCATGTCTTCTGGGTATAAGAATAATTCTTAATCTTCTTACATTGCTTTTATAAATAAAATGTTATATTTCTACATCACTACACATATCTAAACTCTATTATTTTTATTTTAGAAGTTATAGGTATCAAAAAAAAGAAGTTACAGATATCCAAAGGTAAATAAGAGAAAAAAAAATCCATATCCTTGTATTGGCATATATTACCAAGATAACTTCCCAAAAGACATTAGTGAGTTTTTCTCCTAAAAGCCTAAATTTTGAACTTTAAGAATAAAAATATATTACTATTATGAGTAGATGATTTTCATTGTTTTTAATAATTATGCACATGTTGTCTATCCTTTAAAACATAAAATGAAGAAAATATCAGAACAGAAAATAACATATCTACTATAAAACTAAATAAAATGTGCTCATGTAAAAATGAATGCAACTTGTTGCTCTAAAATGATAGATTTAGAATGAATAGCTGTATTCTTTGTGACCCAAGTAATAGTTCAGTTATAGTGACTTCTCAGTAAGTCACTATAACTCAGTAACATTCAGACAAAGTGAACCATTAAAGGAGTTCTCAGTTTAAAAAAATTTAAGATATCATTACATTAAAAATCTTGTTCTAGCAAAAATAATAAAACCAGTACTAACTAGTATTATATCTCACTTTAACATAACCATATTGAAATTTCATCTTTTACATTTGAGTGCTGTTCATTCTGTGCCTCTTCTGTTAGTTGATTATCACCTTTCAAAAACAATTTTCTGCAGTCTTTCTTCTCTATCTCCTCTTCTTGTTGAGCTTCCATAAGGCTGAATGATTCTTTTGAGGAAATTATGCTTTCTTCTTCACCTTTAAAAAATTTATATAGTAATAAATAGGAATAAAATCTGCCCTATAGGAATGGTTTTATAAGAAAAATGAATTATTTGTTAAAAATATTCAGACATTATATTGAACCATAAAGGAGTTCAATATAAATTACTTAATGACAGCATTAAGTTGTATCTTGCTGGACTATTTTGCCCAGGTACCTCGTGCTTAGACGTGTACTGGACTCAGATCTATCCATAGATGAAAGAGGAGAAGGCTGGATATTTCTTACAAAAGTGACAAACAGAAAAGGCCAGGGTCTATCAATAGAAACTTTCTTATCAATTTGATGTAAACAATTTCCAACATCTCTGAGTTTTAGATATCAAAACTCGAACTTCATAATTATAAATGAATGAGATGAAGTCACATGTACAATTTAAACCACAATATCATGAAATGTGAGTTATTTCTCTGCCAGTGTGATTAGTATTCTTTTCTCATGTCACATGGAAAAGGGGAGCAGTATTGGTGGCTAAACATTATTCATTTACATGCTTAAAAAATACATATTTACTCTATTTGTAACACCCTAAACAGGGAACTTTCCCAAAACCCACAAATAGTAGAATAAATACATAAATGGTGATATATTTATACAATTGAACACTACAGAGTATACTGAATATACCAAAAAAATAATTAATTGATTACATGATGATCAGGAAGTATTAACGTTTAGAAAATAAGATTTTTCCAAATGAAAAACACTTAAGAAATGAAATTTAGAATATCCAAGTATTCTTGGTAAGTTAAGGCAATTAATTACAATGATATTATAAAATAGCAAGTAATCTAAAAATTGTCATTTGAAGCATATTACATATTTTACTTTTTAATGATATGAACTAATAACTATATCTTACAGATAATAATAAAAACAGTTGCGATAAATGTGGCATATTTCTTTTCCAAAGATGTCCACAATACTATCTCTTATCCCATATACTGTTCTGAAATGTATTCTTGTCACACCTCCATCAAGAGAGCATTTATTTAATGATCCCTGGAATCTCAACAGGCATCATGACTGCTCTGATTAACAGAAAATGCAGAAGTAACACTTTCTCTGTTCTGGGTTGAGCCATTAACTAGACTGGCAGCTTCCACTTTCTCCCCTCTAGAAATGTAGCCAACAAACTGGAAGAAGCTCATTGAGGAGTCAGAGGGACTGGTAAATAGCCAATGGGCATGAGTAATCTATCTTGGAAATTCAGCTAATCAGTCCTTCAGATGACTGCTCCCCTGACCAATACCTGACTACAATCACATGAAAGTCCTCAAGCGTGAATCTCCCAGCTTAAACTAATCAACTCAAAAATTTATGAGACGTAATAAATTGTCATTCTTTTAAAACGTTTTATACCATTAAAATCTACTCGTTATAAATTGTCTTAGCTCAGGCTGTTATAACGGAATACCATAGACTGGGTGGCTTATAAAAAACAGAAATTTATTTCTCACAGTTCCGAAGGCTGAAAGTCCAAGTTTGGGGTGCCAGCACGATCAGGTTCTGATGAGGGCCCTCTTCCAGGCTGTAGACTACCAATTTCTCAGTATCCTCACATAGCATACAAGAGGGCTAGATAGTGTTCTGGAGTTCTTTTTATAAGGCAACTAACCCCATTAATGAGGGGTCCACCCTCATGACCTAATTACCTCTCAAAGTCCCCACTTCCTATAGCATCACACTGAGGGTTAGGATTTCCATATATGAATTTTTGAGGAAAACAAATATTCAGTACATAAATGTACAGTTCAACAATTCTAGTAAATTTATAGTTATGCAACCATCATGACAATCCAGTTTTAGAACATCTCATCACCCCAAAATGTTCCCTCAAGCCTATTTACATTTAATGCTTATTCTCACCTTAGGCAACAACTGTTCTGATTATAGTCTCTATAAATCTGCCTTTCAGAAACTTCATATAAATAGTAATGATACATAATATATGATCTCTTAAGCCGAACTTCTTTCACTTAGAATAATGTTTTGAAGTTCATCCATGTTGCAGCAATTATCAGAAGTTAATTCCTTTAGGCGGCTCGGTGGCTCAGCCTGCAATCCCAGTACTTTGGGAGGCTGAGGCGAGTGCATTGCCTGAGCCCGTGGGTTCAAGACTAGCCTGGGCAACTTGAGGAGACTTCATCTCTACAATAAATCAAAAATTAGCCAGGAGTGGTAGTGTGTGCCTGTAGTTCCGGCTATTTGGAAGGCTGAGGTGGAAGGATCGCTGGAGCCCAGCAGATTGACGCTGGGGTGGCCGTGAGTGTGCCACTGTACTTCAGCCCGGGCGATGGAGTGAGACTCCAAATAACAATTAAAAAAAAAAAGAAGTTAATTCCTTTAGTTGCTAAATTTTGTGACAAGTGAATATCTAATTGTCCTTGAACCATTCGTTGAAAAAATTAGCCTTTCCCTTTTGAATAGTCTTGGCTTCTTTGTAGAAAATCAATTGACTATAAACACAAGAATTTCCTTTTGGCCTCTCAGTTCTGTTCCACTGATCGATAGGCTCATCCTTGCCACACCACAAAGTCCTAATTATACAAGCTTTATAGTAAGCTTTCTATCAAGTAGTCTAAGTCCTCCAACTTTGTGATTCTTTTTCAAATTTGTTTTGACTGTTGTGGATCATTTGTATTTCCATATAAATCTTAACACCAACTTGCCAATTTCTACCAAAACAACAACAAAAAACCCTGTTAGAATTTGATAAAGACTGCATTTACAGATCAATTTGAAAGAATTTCCATGTTGACAATACTGACTTTTCAAACCCATTACGATGAAATGCTTCTATTTATTTAGTTTTTCTCTAATTTCTTTCAATGTTTTATAGTTTCCAGTGTATAAATCTTGCACTTCTTTTGTTATATTTATTTCAACTACTTTATCCTTTTTGATAATATTGTAAATAAAAATATTTTCTTAACTTTAATATAAGATGGTTCACTGCTAGTATAAAGAAATATAACTGATTTTTGAAAACTAACCTTGTAACTTTGTAACCCTGCTAAATTTGTTTATTGTTCTAGTATTAGTAGTAGTGTGTATATGTGTGCGCATTCTTTGGGATTTTCTATGTAAAAGATCATATGATCTATGAATAGGGACAGTTTTATTTCCTTCTTTAAATTCAAGATGGCTTTTTTTCTAATTTCCCTGGCTAAACTCTCCAGAAAAGTGTTGAATATAAAAGTCCTTGCCCTATTCCTCATCTTATGGGGAAAGTTGCAGTCTTTCTCCATTAAGGATGATGTTAATTGTGGGTTTTTCAAAGATACCTTCATTAGGTTGAAGAATTTCCTTGATATTACTTGTTTGTTTTTATCTCACAAGAGAGTATTGGGTTTTGTCTAATGCTTTTTCTGCATGTATCACGATCATCATGTGTTCTTTATTCTATTACTGTGGTGTACTACATTGACTGATTGCCTAATGTTCAGTCGCTAATCCATTTCTGGGATAAGTACCACTTAGCCACAATGTGACCTCTTCATATTGTTGAATTCAGTTTGGTAGGATTTTGTAAAGAATTTTTGTGTCTGTACACATAATGGTTTGTTGGTCTGTAGTCTTGTGATGTCTTTGTCTCGTTATGGTCTCACAGAATTTGCTGGGAAGTTTTCCGTCCTATTTTTTGGAAAGATATGAAGAGCTGGCTTTCTTTTTCCTTTATTAAAAAAACCTCTTAAAATGTAAAAAAACAACTATTAAAATGCACATTTGAAAAGGATAA
This sequence comes from Carlito syrichta, assembly GCF_000164805.1. NCBI lineage: Eukaryota > Metazoa > Chordata > Mammalia > Primates > Tarsiidae > Carlito > Carlito syrichta. The sequence goes on from NW_007253920.1 coordinate 533,327, forward strand.
ACTCTATAGTATGTGAAGGGATTGATATAAGCCTGTAATCCCTGAAGGTTTACCTAGGATGCAGCACTTCAGAGTTTACCAAATTATCCTCCCCATAACAAACCTTCACTCTGATCTGTCTCCCTAGTCCCATAAAGCTACTAAAAAACCTGCTCATCCTATCGGTCACTGGCCCCTCAGGAATTGGCATAGACTCTTTTGGTATCCCCAAACTCTAGGCTCACTTTCTTGGACTTCCATCCTCCTCTTGATCTTGCACCTCTAGATAGTTCCTGGGAGCTTATTAGTTCTTCACTGACTGCAATTAGATTTTTCAAAAAATAAGTTCTTCAGCTTTACTAGCTGCCCTCATGGGGAATGTTGGTCTGAGTTACCTAGTTAACTATTACTGGTAATTTGAATCACCAATTTTTTAAGGTTATAAAACAACTATAATTTAATCAATACTATTTCTTATTTGAATACACAAAATATTTCAAAATAATATAATTAACCAGATTTTAAAACCAAGTCTCTATGCTATAAAAACAATTTATGCAAATCTATTTGGGCTTAGATTATATAGTACACATTTCAATGGTAATATAAACAATTTCACCATTTATGAATACTAGCCATAACCTAAGAAGACTACATTCATTTTATAGCACGTTTTTATTCTTCAAAATAGTTTAACCATCTATTATTATAATATATTCTTAATAATTCCTCTGTGAAGGAGGCAAAAACATTATAATCTTCATTTTAAAGATGGATAAATTGAAGTTAAACTCGTTCATCTGTCCATTCTAAAAAACATTGCAAGAAACTGCTTTAAACTAAAGTACATATGACTTTTGCAATCTCACCTGATTTTCCATTGTGATAGTCTGTACTATCCGATTCAGAAGTTGAAACATATTTCAGTATTTGATGTCCACAGCTTGTAGAATAAAACAGATAAATATACATGATAAATGAGGTAAAACATTTTATTTAAACATAATTAGGAAATTTGTTTAAGTTTTAGCCAAGATCCCAACTGCAACACATCCTCATATTCCAATCTCTCTATAAACTTAAAAGGTTTTATCCTAGCAAGCATCTGTGTGTCCCTAAAGGAAACAAACTATTTTTGAAAGTCAATATCAGGGTCTTAGGTAAACCCTTATTACTATCAAAGCAGAAATGAAGTTAAACATCATATTAACTGGGTACTATGAATAGGCATTAAAGTAGTATATATTAAAATAATTATTTCAATATTTACTAATATGAAGGGTAGAATATCATTATACTTTACCTCAGATGGAGACCATTTAATTTAAAAATTAATAGCACTAAAATGAGAGAAGGTTTACTTAGAATAAAAACTACTAGATAAATAATAAAGAAATAGTCTTAATCCATCATCTAGTCATAATATAGAACTAAAAAACTGGAAATATTGTATTAAAATACAGTAAGTCTTAATTTTACATTGCCAGTAGGTTCTTGAAAACTGAGACTTCCTTTTTTTTTTTTGAGTTGTAGTCTCACTCTGTCGCCCAGGCTGGAGTGCAGTGGCATGCTCATGGCCACCCCAGCGTCAACCTGCTGGGCTCCGGTGATCCTTCTGCCTCAGTCTTCCAAGCAACTGGAACTATAGACATGCACTACTGGGTCAGGCTAATTTTTTTGATTTACTGTAGAGATAAGGTCTCAAAAAGTTGCCCGGGCTGGTCTCAAACCCGTGGGCTTAGGCAATCCACTCACTTCAGCCTCCCAAAGTGCTGGGATTACAGGTTGAGCCACAGAGCCTAGCCAAAAACTAAGACTTTAAATGAAATGACTTACAGCAGGTCTTGAAGTAATGTCATTTCATTATACTATTGAGGGGAAAAAGCAGTTTATTATTGGTTGTTCAGCTTAAACTTGTAGTTTCCAAGAGCCTATCAGCAATATTGAGGATTTACTGTAATCCACATTTTTGAAACAGAAATAATTAACAGTTGGGAAGCTTACCTGTTACACAGATTGCTATCAGAATTTCTAAGCTGCTGATACATATCTGGTGTATTGCTCAGAGATCTGTGTAAAATAACTCTTGGCTTATTAAGAAAATCAGCAGTATCAGGAAATTCTACAGGTGACCGATTAGTTAGAGAGCCAGCAGACACTGGTCCATGGTTGGGAGAATTCACAGGACTCAGGCTGGATAAAGCACCTCAAAAAATTAAAAGAAGGGAGACAGATAAATACACGTTATACATGTTTATTGCATACATCCGTGTTTTTATAAATAGTATTTTCTTTCTTTAAAGAAAGCAAAGTATTTATAATTAAATGATTAAAAAAAATCTCTACATAGAGCTTGAAGACATTCTAGGAATTTAAGCAATATTTGTCATATCTGTCATCATCAATGACTGTTGAGTAATCATCCTCTAGCAGAATAGCATATGACAGGTAAATATTAAGAGTTTGACTAAAACTGTTTGGCACGAATTTTCCTAATTCCTATTGGTCTTTATCGTTCACATTTTGTGTTCCTATCAGCTTATTTATCCACATGAGCAAAGCATCTCTACCACATTTTACTGCATTTTTTTCAATTCAACAAAATTATATTTTATTGGAGTACTAAAGTTCTTAATAGTATTAGGTAACTTAAGGATATGACAAAATTATATATTAACACAATTGCATATCCTTTTAAAAATTACATCCAAATATTTCATGAACTTCTTTAATTCATTCAACAAATGTTTGAGAGCCACCTATATGCTGGAAAATGTGTAGGGTTTCAAACTGGACAAAAAGTTACCATCCCTGAAAGTCAATGAGCCTAGAGTATAGTGGAGAATACAAACAAGTGATAAGTGCTAAAATAAGGGAAAAAACCAAAATGTTTCAAGAATACATAGGATGAGTCTCTAATCCTGTTGATGTATTCCAGAAAACTTTGCTGAGTGCCTTGAACTGAGACAGTGTGGATATGCCAGGAAAGAGGTAGGCAGATATAAAAGTTTATCTGAAAATAAAGATCCAAGTAAAGCATGATTCAGGGAAGAAAAATAACAGTAATTAAAAAGTTATAATATTTTCAGGCATAGTGGTAATACAGGTATGTGATGATGTCAACTTGGCTAGGTTATAGTGCCTAGTTGTTTGGTCCAACACTAATTTAGATGATGTTTTGAAGATGATTTTTAAATGTGATCAACATTTAAATCAACAGACTTTAAGCCGGGCTCAATGGCTCAGCCTGTAATGCCGTGCCTTTGGGAGGCTGAGGCGAGTGGATTGTCTGAGCCCAGTGGATTGTCTGAGCCCGCGGGGTTCGAGACCCGCCTGGGCAGCGAGACCTCATCTCTACAATAAATCAAAAAATCAGCTGGGCACGGTAGTGCATGCCTGTAATTCCAGCTACTTGGAAGGCTGAGGCGGAAGGATCGCCGGAGCCCAGCAGGTCGAGGCTGCGGTGGCCGGGAGCGGCCACTGCACTCCAGTCTGGGCAACAGAGTGAGACTCCAACTCAAAAAAAAAAACAAAAGAAAAGAAAAGACTGAGGTCTCCCAAAAAGGAATAAATTTTGCCTCCAAACTGCCTTCAGATTCAAGACTGCAACATCAACTTCTGTTGGAATTTCCAGCCTGACGGCCTACCCTAAATATTTCATACTTGCCAGTCCTCACGCTCGTCTGAGCCAATTCCTTAAAATAAATTTTCCCTCTCTCATTTTCTGCCAATCTAATGGTAAATAGATGGGGATCGTGCTTTTAGTTTTTAATTTCCTGATTACTAATAAGGTTAAATACTTTTTCATGAACATATGCCATTTGTACAGTCTCCTTTCTGAAGTGTTTGTTCAAGTCTTTTGTTCATTTTTCTATTGGGTTGTTGTGAAGGAAAGACTCTAAGGCAGTCCCATTGATCCTTACCCCTTGGTGTTCACATCATTATATAATTCCCTCACTTTGAGTGTGCAAAACACCTGTGACTTGCTTTTTATCATCAGAAGGATGATGGGATGTCACTCTCATGATTACGCTACATTTTGGACTCCTTTTGCTGGCAGACTCACTCTAGAGATTATCCTTGCCGGTTCCATGAAGTAAGCAGCCATACTGAGGAAGACCATGTGGCAGAGAACTACAGGCAGCCTCTAGGAGCTAGAAAAGTGGCCTCAATAGTCACCAAGAATTCACAATCAAAGGAAACAAATTCAGACAACAACCAGAATGAGCCTGGAAGCTGATTCCCAGTTAATCTTCCACATGAGAACATAGTCAAGCCAACACCTTGATTACAGACGTATGGTACCCTACGCTGTAGACTCAGTTCTGTGGGGGCTCCTTGTGCACAACAACTGATACATTTGTTGTAATTCTATATGCAACAACAAAAAATGAATGCAGTTGTCTCCAATTCTTCTACTAATATACAGTTCTTTATATAGGTAAATTCTGGTTCCTTCTCAGATGTTACAAATATCTTTGACTCTTTTTATATATTTTTTTGAGAAAGGTTATCAACTTCCATGTAATCAAATTTATTCAACTAATCCCATGTGGTATTTTTGTGTCTTGTTAAGGAAATCTTTCCTCACTCTAAAGATATAGTGTAGTAGTGCTGTATCTTTTTCATGAGACTCATCTATAGATAAATGATAGCTTTTAATGCTGATGCAAATAGTGTTTTTAAATTTCATTTCCAACTATTTTCCAATAGTACAGAGTAATACAATTAATTTGTATGTATCCAGCAACCTTGCAAAATTCAACTCTCCCATTACTATGTTTTCAGATTCTTTAGATTTTGTATATATATACAAAGAGGTTATCTGCAAATAAAGAGTTTACTTCTTCTTTTCCAATATATATTCACTTTCTTTATCTTGTCATAATTCACTGTCTAGAGATTTTATGACAATGTTGGATACAAGTGTTGATGTTTAATCTTGTTCAAAGTAAGGAAGAAAGTGTTCAATTAAGTGTTATGTTTGCAATATATTTTGGTAGATACTGTTTTATCAGATTAAGAATTGTCCCTCTATTCCCATTTTGCTTAAAATTTTAAATTAACAAATTTATCAAATGAATATATATGAAAAGCTTTCTCTGCATCTATCAAGATAACCATGTGATTATTCTCCTTTGTCCTATTAATACAGTGAATTTTCAAATATTTAACAAACATTATATTCCCAGATATTCCCCAACATAGTCATTATGTATTATCATTTTAATATATTGCTCACTTGTATTTGCAACTTTTTTGCTTAAAATATCTATATTCATTATTATGCAACCATAGAGAAGGACAAACATATGGACCTTTAGAGTCTATCATACTCAGTGATCTATCAAGAATCAAAGAACACAGTACCATATGTTCTCACTCATAAGCAGACCTTAAACAATTATCATAATACTATAAGAAAGTGATTGGCAGTAGGGAAACTGCCAGGGGAGGGAGGAGCATATTGCATCAACAAGGGTACCTGCGTAATGAACATTTGTATTCCTAACCCTGAATTGTAACCCACATCTTTAAAATAAAATAAAATAAGTATCTATGTTCATAAGAGATACTGGTCCCTTATTTAATTTTCTTGTGACATCCTTGTCAGGTTTTGACATCAGGGTTTTTCTGGACTCATAAAAAAAAAAAAAAAAAA